>NC_134488.1:42121126-42421126 GCF_040206685.1 Ascaphus truei | reverse complement strand
CATTTCCTTCAATTGGAACGCATCACTCGGCGTTTGACACACAGTGCATCGCCATTACCCCTCCCACGCCAGGAGGAAGTCTACATCGAACAGAAAAAGGAAATGCTTACTCCAAACACTCTTATTGTCCGACTTAAACTCCATCTACAATGTATTTAAAACAATTTTTGATAAAAGGAAATTTTTATAAGTCTAATTTTTTAGTTTAAAACCAAAAACTCTCAGAAGGATTTAAATGACAACAATTTACAATAGTGTTCTGTAATATTACTGTATGTGTAACTGTTCTTCTTAGGTGACTGAATCTCTGTATTTCTTGTGGTGGGGAAATCTCCTATAGTAATATACAAGGGCTGTTTCAGATCTCTATGGCAGCAGCTTAACTACAGTAGTATCCTTCTGCTTCTGCTTGATTGTTTCCTCCATGTTGTCCTCCTCTTCTCGCAGCACATATCTCACCTCTGATGGAACTTCTGGAATACAGTCCCAGTGTTCATGTCCAAACTGCACATTCTAGCTGCACATTCACTGCAAGAAATGATTTCACTTAAGACTATGACTGGGTCTATTTCTAGTGCAGCCAATGACAAACATCTGCAGCCAAGACAATCATAGATATTCTTCAGGCTGCCCTGCCTTCCCAAACCAGGCAGAGTTTGGGGTCATTCTTTTGACCCTGGTATTCACCGAGGCCAAGAATAGTGTTACGCTGTGCTCACCACGAACAAGGAGGGACCCCGAAACTGAGGTGAGATGGGTAACAAACTGCACCCACAGCTACGGGGACACGCCTGGAAAGTGGAAAATAGGCATCTGGAACCGTCTGGAACTATAAGATAAAGTAAGATACTCGCCAGACGAAAAGGGAGATTGCAGAAGTAGTACCGATAGCCTGGGGTCCAGAGCCGGGAGGTAGGTCGGAATCCGCAAACCGAGGTGAAGGGGTCAGGGAGTCCAGGAGGTCAGGATACAGACCAGGGGTAGAAGACCAGAGCGGCTCCACAGCCAGGCCTGTTCGGTATGCAAGGGATCACTAAGGAGACAAAGAGACAGGAACTGAGGCAGGCACGACCGTGGTTAACACAGGTCATACAAAGCTATGCTCAGCCAAAGAATGAATGACTGAGCAAGGAATAAGTAGGAGGAAGGACCAATAGGGAGAGGGGGAGTAACGAGGGAGTGGCTCCAGGGAAGATAGGGATTGGTAGGGAGACTTACCACAGCTGTACTAGATGTGCAGCTTGTGAGCGGTGCACGGGCATCAGGCATGCGCGCCGCCTCAGCTGGGGGCGGGAATTCCCCTTGAGGGAGAACGTAAAAGTCCTCGGCCGTGTGCGATATCAGTAGCCGCCGCGGGAAGTGGAGGACAAGGGAGAACCCACCCACGGCGGCGTGAAGGCAGAACTGGAACGGGGGTAAGTGAAGTCGCGGGGAAAAACCCTTTAGAGAGAGGTTTTCCCCCGGACCTTACAAATAGGTACAGTACTTCTTTCATCTACTTAGATACTTATCTGAAGTTGACAAGCATGTAAGGACTACTCCCTTAACTATGTATTTGAGTGCACAGAATACACTGCTTTCCATTTGCTGGTCTAGTTGAGATAACATGTAGGGCGGAAGGAAAAACCTTAGTAGTAAGAACATTACCTATGAAGTGGGCCAGCCCAGTCTTAATTAGAGATGGGGACATTTTGGGGTGGATATTGATCCGTAATGTATCAGCCGGTTCCTTTGGTCCGTGGATTTCTGCGGATCAATCTCAAAAAGGGCGAGTCGCGTTTCACAGATTTTATTTATTACTATTTGCCAACACACTCCGTGGATTCTGCCACCCGTGGACGGATTTGTAGAATCCAATCCGCATATTCAGAAATCCGTTGGCGCATTCTTGGGAATTGGATTTTATCAATCCGTCCACGGGTCGTATCCCTTGGCGGTTTTTGATGAATCCGCGCGGTTTGAAACCACCCAAATCCGTTTACGGATTCTACACCGAGAAACGAATCTTGAGGGGTAACATCAGTTAAAATCCGGGAAACGTACGGATTCTCCCATCTCTCGTCCTAATCCCACAATTAGCAAATTGTGATTTGGGGCAAATCATTGAATATCTCTGCAGAGATTTATTATACGCACAACTCTATGTGTACGGTACACTGCCAGCTCTACATCATTAATGTATTGTAATGTTCCCTGCACACACTGGCATGCAATACAGTATTGATAATTGTCCAAATGTTTCTTCCTCTCCCTCTGCTGCTTATTCTGAATTCAAAAAGTAAGTAATTATGTGCGCTAATCTCTTAAAGAAGTGATAAAGGCCACAGTGCACTTTCTGCAAGAACACAGTGGGAATAATTTCCTTCAAGTGCTCTGGATACACTCGAGCTCAAGTTGTGAGAACTGTTTGCAGGGCCTTCTGAAATGATCCATTTCTTGCAGAATGATATTTCCTATAATCTTCTGCGCACATAATAAGATATTATGCTTTGGTTCACTGTATGTCCTGCGTGGAAACCTTTCCATGTGAAATTCCCATGATTAGTTATTCATGGGTGGTGAAGACAGACTGGAGTCAGCAGGATCTAAATGCCTATCCCCTTTTGTTTCCAAGAAGGTACTCAGCCCCAGACCAACAAAAGAACAGTTTAATCTTCCATTGTATAAAACTCTGCAAAAACATATACACACATTATTACTGTTACATTCATAGTCCTCTCTATGCAAAATAAAGTAACTATGTACAGCACGGATTCATGTAACCCTTCTATTTCCATAGTCTATACTGTATGTGCTGTGCCTGAGTGCTTCCTCCCTAAGGCTGAGATTATAGTGCTCGCGATGGCACGCGCGGAGACAAAAACAGACCTCTTCCCTATCAGGCCGCCCGTAGTGCCAGCGATCAATGCAGAGCGGCCGTGCGGCAGATTTTTGAAAAGACAATTTTTTTCTTTTCGCGTGACGGCCGCATCACGTGCGTAGATCTGCCAATGAGGGAGAACCGCCTCTGCCACGCCTCCCCATCGCATTAGACCTCAGTGCAGGGATCGCTCGAGCGAAAGGCGCACGACGCCATGCGCTCCATTGCACGCGTCCCCTATAAATAAGCCCTTAGATCACCGTAATTGGACCCCTTGAATAAAACCAGACAGGACTTGTGTATACATTTACATGTGCTTTATGCTCTGTGGGGAACCTTACAGCTGTAACACACAAGGACGCTGCGCAATTGTCCATTTTCACCCGATGAATACAGATTTGTAGTACAACGCGTTGTGGAGCAGTGCTGCGACCTGCCACTCTGTGACCACGCTCTCGAGAACTTCCCGTGTGCAGCGTCTTTTGCTTTTCTAGGGGGACCGGAGTCGCAGCTCCCCTAACTGCAGAACATCTATAGCCAGGGCCGCCAACAGGGGGGTCTGCCGGGGTTGGTGTCCCAGGCCTGCTGTCTGGGTGCCTCTCCCATTCTCTGCCCTACGCCGCCGAGCTTCCACTGCAGGCGCGCGATGGGGCTCTCTGATGTCAGCGCACAAAGCGCCGGAAGCTGGGCCAAGCTTACTTCCAGCGCGCTGACGTCAGAGAGCCCCATCGCAAATCGGCAGTGGAAGCTCGGTGGCGCGGGGCAGAGAAAGGAAGGCTTATAAGCAGCTGAGAGCCGGGGCACGGCCGCGAACGGCAGCAGCGACTGGCCAGAGTTCGGGGGAAATCTGCAGCGCCGGCCGGGCCCCCCCCACCAGTGGACCCCCGCAGGCACCGGGCCTTACCTGACCCAAGGTAAGTCTGTATTTGTATATGTATTGGGGGTATTTTATATGTTTTGGGGCTTTGAGGTATTTTTATATGTATTTGGGGGTCTTGGGGGTATTTTTATATGTATTTGGGGCTAGGGGGTATTTTTATATGTATTGGGGGCTAGGGGTACTTTTATATGGGTTGGGGTATTTTTATATACTGTATATTGGGGAGATTTTTTTTTATACGATGCGTGCGTGTGCGTGTATATATATATATATATATATATATATATATATATATATATATATATATAACACAAACACACAGTATACCGCATACACGCCTAATGTAGAAAAATGGTTACCTAAAACTGTCGAATATATATGCCTGTAATAATAGACAGCGGTGCTCCCGGAACAATAATAATATGAAAACAACAAAAAAGAGTCCCAAAAATGGAGCACACAGGTATACCGAAAAAGTAGAAATAACAATTTATTAATGAACTTAAAAACAAGGGAGAAAGTCTCAAATGAAGGGGGACACTTCCAAACTCCTCAGATAACCACAAAGGGACAAAAAGGTGAGTCTCGGACATATAACAAGAATAAAAATGACCTGATTCAAAATACAGAGTGTAATCAATATCAAAACATGATGTAAGGTAACTCTCAAAGTACAGATGATATAATACCTATAGACCTAAATAGGGCAAGGCAATGTGACTACAGAGAGTTGCTACAAAATACATACACATACACACAGAAAAGGCAGTGACAGAATACTGAAAGTACTGCATATAGATGCAAGGAGCTGGTAATGCGCATAAAAGACCAGCTTAAACAACCAAGTAATGTCGGTGGTAGTGTGATGTGTGAAAGGCACACCTGAATTGAAAAGGTCAGTCCAAATAAGGAACAGAGTCTAGAAAAATCAATTCCTCAATACATCACCAAAAATTCAATAAGTGCTGATGCACTGTCCCTGGAGAGTGGTGAGAAGAAAGGGGTCCCCCTGCAAGAACTCCTGCTCCAACACGTTTCGACAAGGGTCTCCTTCTGGGAGTGGGTTTTAGTACAAGAGGAATAGACTATTTATAGGCAAAAAACGCTGAGCAAATTTGCGCCAAAATCGGGTTTAAAAGCAGCTGTTTTGTATCAGCCATTAGCAATAGAGTAGCTACAGGGGTAATCTCTACATCAGTGATGTCATACGCAATCACGTCTATGCGTCACGTCGCCATGGTCACCGGGATCCGCCCACTAAATACATACAAGGGCTGAAGTCGTTAGCTATCTTGTATAATGTATTAGAAAAAGTTGCAGCCCTACAGAATCATCAAAAACAGCAGGATCTGCCATGTTGCTCATGCTACACACGCAGCCTTGAAGATCCCACAGCCCAAACAGAAATAGGACTGCGTAATACAAATTTGATGTGTATATTCAAACGTATCAGCGGTATGACCTCGGTAACCATAGCAACGCATCGCAACATAAAGTAACACCCCAAGCATCGAAAGCATATTACTATATACACAAAAATACTGAATACAAGAAAGATAAGAATACAATACCACAGAGATGAGGGGATTGGATGCTAATACACATATTATAATAACGGTGCCATCACGTAATGGCGTCCCTGCACCAAGTCACCATGGCTACATAAAAGCGTCCTATCGGTACACACTGTCTCTGTGTAGGCAACATAAGTCTTACACTATTAACAATAAGGTAAGTGTCTCTAGGGATTTATTTAATATGAAATCCTATATAGTGATGTCTGTAATAAATACACTAAGTATTGCAACAGAGCAACCACAGTGACATAGTGCACTAATTAATAAAAGCACCACTCCAGTTTATGCAATACCAAACTGCTAAATATATTAAAAAAGCGAGCTTAAACATACATATAGGACTAAATATATCATAAACAAAAAGTGCAAAGACATAATTTTACATTCCCATGGTAACACAAGAAAATCATCTGAATGCCATCAAATCCATAATAACAACTTGTAAGGAATCGGGGGAACACGTTCTTTGCGAAGTGTTCCCTCCTTACCTGTCTTATCTCAGACATTCGCTCTGGCACCAGCGTGCGCGCGCACCCCCGCTCGACTTATAGAGTGCGCGCACGCGCAGCTCTTCTAGTGTGTCACGGAGCTTAGCACCGCTCCCCTGCTGCGTGGCAAGTATTCATTTAGCCCACTCGTCTCCTGCAGCCAGTCCTTGCCTCCGCGGAGGCCGCGCCTCCGCTCCGCCTCCCTTGCTACTGGTTCCTGTGTGCTACATAAACCCTGCAGTTCCTCTCGTACCTTGCTGAGCATAACCTCTTGTAGCCTTGAGCTCCTATGTCTTTTGTGCCCTGCTCCTTGTCCTGTGTTTTGCTTGCAGTTAACCCTTCGTGTACCGACCCGGCTTGACCTTGGAATCTCTCTGAATACTGGCCCCGGCTTACCCTCAACCTTGTGGATATCTTTAACCCAGACCACGGCTATACGGACCTCCACGATTGTAACCTCTCCAGCCCCAGACCACGGCTATACGGACCTCCACGATTGTAACCTCTCCAGCCCCAGAGCACGTCTATACGGACTTCCACGATTCTGACCTCTCCAACCCCAGACCACGGCTAACGGACTTCCACGATTCTGACCTCTCCAACCCCAGACCACGGCTAACGGACTTCCACGATTCTGACCTCTCCAACCCCAGACCACGGCTAACGGACTTCCACGATTCTGACCTCTCCAACCCCAGACCACGGCTAACGGACTTCCACGATTCTGACCTCTCCAACCCCAGACCACGGCTAACGGACTTCCACGATTCTGACCTCTCCAACCCCAGACCACGGCTAACGGACTTGAATATTCTGAACTCTCCATTCCAAGACCTCGGCAAGTACCGACTAACCCACTCTCTCCAACCCAGACCCGGCTACGTTTGACAATCCGCCTTCCTGGCACGCTTCTGCTGTTGTGGGTGCGTGGTTTACTACTTCCCCACCTCAGTATCGGGGACCTGTCTTGCTTGTGGGCAGCGCAAGCGTTACACAACTACATAAAGTAGTAATGATAAAGAAATCCCATATCTTGGTATTACATGATTTTGTGGCGCAACCCTGTAGAATATCACAGTTTCCATAGGATTCAATGGCCGTGATAAGATAACAGAATATACCGCTATAACATGCCAGCGGATGCAGAGACCCTTGCTATAGATAGGTAGATATACAGACATACAGACAGATAGATACAGCTCAACCCCGTTACAACGCGATCCGTTACAACGCAAATCCGCTTATAACACGATGCAAGCACGGCTCCCAATGTTCGTATTTATGAATACTTTACAAAACAATTATTGGAATCTTAAATAGTTTATTGTACAAAGCATACAATTGTACATTATTTCTAACGCGATCTGCTTATAGCGCGATGGGATTCTTTGGACCCCAAGCACAGCGTTATAAGGGGGTTAAGCTGTATATCTTGATTACCAAATAATTCTTTATTATTCCTCCAAGTGGGACTTAACACAACTTTCGTATCAAATCTTCAGGTTATTACCATGTTGCTGGCACGAGAAGAGCACAAGCTAAACATGTCATATACACTATGACACGAAAGAATAAACCCCATTAACAAGACCCATCACACTTGGGTGTAACAGTGTTTAAATATATAATATTAGCATTGTCAACATTTGACACCCCAGGTGTCTCCGTGGGAGTGACACATTGGCGATGTTGGTGATGGATAATGATATAATTAAAACTCTGTTACACTTTTCATGATGTTGGTTTTAAAGAGATAAGTGGGTAATGTTTTATCCTGATCCCAGTGCACAGAACGCATTACTAATTCATGCAGACTTCAGTTTTCTCTTCCGATATATGTCTGTCTTGGTCTTTCTATACCGCAGAGCAGGGGTGGGCAACTCCAGTCCTAAAGAGCCACCAAATAGGTCAGGTTTTGAGAATATCCCAGCTTCAGCATAGGTGGCTCAGTCAATTGAGCCACCTGTGTTGAAGCTGGGACTGATTGAGGCATCTACGCTAAAGCTGGGACTGATTGAGCCACGTATGCTGAAGCTGGGATTAACAGCCACCTGTGCTGAAGCAGGGACTGATTGAGCCACCTGTGCTGAAGCTGTGACTGATTGAGCCACTTGTGCTGAAGCTGGGACTGATTGAGCCACCTGTGCTGAAGCAGGGACTGATTGAGCCACCTGTGCTGAAGCCAGGATATCCTTAAAACCAGATCTGTTGGTGGCCCTTGAGGACTGTAGTCGCCCACCCTTGCAGTAGTGTAACACCCTACTAGACTCTCCAGCGATAACCTAACGGTAACTACCTGTGCTGCACTTTGATGCTGAAGTTGCCCGCGGAGTATTGTTTAATCTGTTCTTTTTCAAACTTCTGTGCATCAGCGTGAATCTTCGTTATCATAATTTATCCTCTCTTATGTGAGAACGGCTTATGACTTATGAAGGGATCAGCCAAACAGTTATTTGCTTCAAGAGGATTGGTTTCCTGCTTTTCTGCCACAAATTCTGGACTGAAAGAGTAAGGCAATTACGACAGCTAATCTCTTAAAGAAGCCGGAAAGGCCATCGTTTTACTTTGTACAAAAACCTAGCGGGATTAATTTCTTTCAAGTACTTTGGGTGTCTGCAAGATATTGCTATGAAAACACTTGACTCATCTATCTCCTGCAGCATGGCGTCCTTGTAAATCCTTTTGCCTGATGAAAATGATGAGCTGTGATCCGGTATGCGTCGATACCATCAACATAGAGACAATAGCACGTGAAATTCCCTTGAGACATTATCAATGCTTTCTGGAGCGCAGGCAGTCTCGGTCCCAGTCTCCTGTTGTAAATGTGTATTCACTAAAGTGCAATTAACCATTAACAAACGTTCAAGACATTTCAGTTTATTGGCCATCACCAAATCGATAATGGCTGTAACACTTTAGTGAATTAACTCTTAACACCCCATGAGCACGCAACAATGGTATAACTAGAGATGGCAACATTTTTGGGGTGGATTTGGATCGACCGGTTCCTTTTGGTCCACGGATTTCAGCGGATCAATCTGGAAAAGGGTGATTTGCGTTTTGGGGAATTTTGTATTATTATTAACTACACACTCCACGGATTCCGCAACCCGTGGACGGCTTTGTAGAATTCAATCCTTGGAGTCAGCAACCCGTCGGCGGATTGTTAAAAATTGCAGTCTACAAATCCGTTCACAGGTTGTATCCAACAGTTGTGCCTTGGGGCAGCAGATTTTCAAATCCGCCGCTGTATGTGAGTGTGTGTTTATATGTGTGCATGTATATGTACTGTATGTGTGTTTATATATGTGTGTTTGTGTTTGTATGTGAGCAGCATGTCTATGTGAGTGTATTGTATGTGTTTATGTGTGTGTGTGTTTCTTTGTATGTGAGCAGCATGTATATGAGTGTACTGTATGTGTGTTTATACATGTGAGTGTGTGTGTGTGTTTATATGTATGTGAGCAGCATGTACATGTGTGTGTGTGTTTATAACACGCATGTGTGTGTTTTTGGGATGTTCATTTCCAGGGGTCGACAAAGGCAATCGCCTGGTTGCCATGGGCGACTGCATTTTGGCCACTGTTGACTGCTTACCTGCGGAGGCGGCTCCCGATCTTCTCCGTCTTCTTCTGCAAATTAATCTTTTTCCCCTGCAGCTCCAGTTAAAATGGCCGTGCAGCGTCAAATGACGATGCGTTGCCATAGCAACGAGAAGCTATGTGACGTCATAACGTGGAACCACGTTACGCGATGCCGCGTGTCATGACATCACCGCGTCCCATTGCCAAGGCAATGCGGCGTCATTTGACACCGCCCAGCCATTTTAATTGGAGCTGCAGAGGGAAAAAGATGAATTTTCAGGGGACAAGACAGAGAAGGCCGGACCACTCTGTTGGACCCCGTAGCCGGACCCCGCCGCAAGTAAGTGTCGTGAGGTTGGGGGAGGGGGTGAGGGAGTGTTTCGGGGGGTGAGAGAGTGTTTTGGGGGGGTGAGGGAGTGTTTTGGGGGGGCGAGTGGGTTTTTGCCCAGTTTGTCTGGCCCTGTTCACATCCTTATAACACATAAAAATAACTTGTTCTCTGCATATGAAGCCTAGAAAATATTTAAATGTACAGTAGGATCACAAAGAGCTTTTGTTGGAAAATATATTCTTGTATTAGTGCCCTCATAGTGCAGAGTACACTGTTTATCGCTCGGCTTGTCACCATGGTCTTTGGCCCCTAATCACTATGTTGTGAAGTTGTCATTTCCTTGCTCAGGAAAATCGTATCAAGACAAAACACAGAAACAGGGGCGGTGTATGTAGCAAATGTAAATGTTGTTTTGGACTGATAAGAATATACAAATAAAAAAACTGTATGCTTGACAATGAATGAATAAATTAATAACTAAAAACTACTGCCTGTATGAGTAGTTGCCTTATCTGCCCGATCTGGATGGTAACGTGGGCAGCTCGTTAGAGCACAAGTTGGAGTGTCCCTCTGGTTCACCGGAGCTGAAGCCATCTCAGGAGCCGATGTTGCCGCTGCTTGTTTTCTCCGTCCGCCTCACTCGTCCCCTGGGTGGTGTCACTCAGGGGGTGTTGCGCTGCTTCCTGGAGATCCGCTCATGCAGTTGCTGGGATTCCAGGTGTAGGGTGACCGGATGTCCCAGTTTAGCCAGGACAGTTCTGGTTTTTAGGGCTCTGACCCTATTTTTTGGGGTGCTGTCCCGGATTTGTATTCTGTTGGCCGCGCATGTTGGATCGGCACTTGCCGACTGCGCATGCGCGATCAGCGTTTGCCAGTCACTAATGTGTATGAGCGACCGGCAAACGCCGATCGCGCATGTGCCGCCGACAAGTGCCAATATTGCATGAGCAGCCGGCAAATGCCGATAGTGCATGCGCGGTCAGCGAGGACCGACTGTGCATGTGTGACTTTTGTCTAGCTTTTTGCCAGGACAAATATGGTCACCCTCTGTTTCCCGGTTGGGATAGGCTTGTGTATTGGCTGGTTCTGCGGTGAGCAAAGGATAACAGCTACAAGACATGAAATTCATGTGTGCAGTGTACTATATGAATTTTGTCAGCATCAAGGGTGCTAGTGCATTGGTGAACATGTTGATTACACTTCCTTTTGTCATTTCACCAACATAGATCTTTCAAAGAGAAGGCAATTACATTTAAAGATAGCAGAGAGTTGAAGGGTTTGTATTTTTTATGGAAATCTGATAGAAACTCTGCATTTAGGATGCTATCTTGACGTAGCTACTTCAAATTATCTATCCAGCTCACTGCCTGACTCCAGAGTCAATTTCCTCTTATAATATTAATGAACTGCTACCGCTTAATGGGACATTAGGGATTTCAGATCATCTCTTGTCAGAGAATTATCACCACATTTACCAAACCCTTTTATCCATTTCTAGAGAAGCTTTCTTCACTTAGTTCAGTTATATTTGCGGGGCCACCAATAGCCAGAACTCCCTGGCCAGGCAGGCAAGCCCCCCCCCTCTGCCCACAACCCTACAGTTCTCTCTCTGCAGGCAAAAAGGGCCCTCCCTTTTCCTGGCTGCCGCACCCATCTGCCCCCCCCCCCTGCAGGACAGGGTTCTCCCTTTTGCTGACTGCCGATCCCATCTGCCACCCCACCTCCTGCAGGAAAGGGTTCTCCCCTTTGCTGGCTGCCGAACCCATCTGTCCCCCCACCCCTCCTCCTACGGGACAGGGTTCTCCCCTTTGCTGGCTGCCGCCCCCATCTGTCCCCCCCTTCCTGCAGGACATGGTTCTCCCCTTTGTTGGCTGCTGTCTCCATCTGTCCCTCCCTTCCCCAGGCCTCTGCAGGCCTGTCTGTGTACTGACCATGCTGCTCCAGCAGGCATATCCAAGGGCCCTAGGCCCCTCTTATACCACCCTCCCAGACTCCTCTTATACACCCTCCCAGGCCCCTTACCCCACCAAGGTATGTGTGTGTGTGTGTGTGTGTGTGTGTGTGTGTGTGTGTGTGTGTGTGTGTGTGTGTGTGTGTGTGTGTGTGTGTGTGTGTGTGTGTGTGTGTGTGTGTGTGTGCGCGCGTGGGTGTATATTTGGGGAGGGGGGCTTATTGTGTGTGTGTGTGTGTGCGTGTGCGTATTTGGAGAGTGGGGTATTATTGTGTGAGTGCGTGTGCGTGTGTGCGTGCGTATTTTGGGAGTGGGGAATTATTGTGTGCGTGAGTGCGTGTGTATTTGGGGAGTGGGGGGTAATTGTGTGCGTGTGTGCGTGTGTGTGTGTGCGTGTACGTATTTGGGGAGTGGGGGATTAGTGTTTGCATGCGTTTGTGCGTGTGCGCGTGTGCGTTTTTGGGGAGTGGGGGATTATTGTGTGTGTGTGTGTGTGTGTGTGTGTGAGGGGGTAATTTAGTGGGGGAAGAAAGGGGAATTTGGAGAGATTCGGGTGTGAGAGACAAAGGGGGAAGGAAGGGGTGATGGGTAAGTATGGGAAGGGGGGTGAGAGCGATTAGGCGTGTGTGAGAAGGGGGATATCAGAAGGGGGATATAAGAGATATCAGAGGGGGGTTTGGAAGGTCGCAGACACATGGGGGGTGGAAGGGGGAAGGAGGGGAGGACGATGGAAACTCTAGTTCTGGGCCCCGGGAAAGCGGTCTACGGCCCTGCATATTTGATATAGTCAGTTTATTGTTTAGTATAACATAAAATGTTTGAGGAGAAAAAATAAAAAAAAAACAAGATTGGTTATGAAATCACCTGAATGGTAAAAAAAAACCCACGACATTTAATTTTAAAGTTCAAAATTTATTAATTTAATTTTGTCATGTTAGACACAACTGCCTTGAATGTGGTTTCTATGGAAATGCCAGAGCATAAGGGATAGAGGAACAGATTTATGCCTTCCCAAACTTTGTCCTTGCATGACGGAGACCTTGAATGTTGCATTAAAAAAAGCGTATATACCTATAAACATTTAACTCTCAGAAGTTACATTTTTAAAATAAGTGGTTGAAAGAATGAACTAAGACAGGGGTTGGCCAACTTCAGTCCTCAAGGGCCACCAACAGGTCAGGTTGTCAGGATATCCCTGCTTCAGTACAGTTGGCTCAGTTTTCGACTGAGTACATGTCGAAAATGAGCCACCTGTGTTGAAGCAGGGATATCCTGAAAACCTGACCTTTGGTGGCCCTTGAGGACTGGAGTTGGCCAACCCCTGGCCTAAGACAAGGTTTTCTGTGCATTTCTGGAATAACAGCAGTTTTCTTAGTATAACAGCCGGTTTGCACATACTTTCTCTATAGACGAAAAGCCCACTCTGGGACGGGAGTTAAAAGATGTAATTTGAACATTTCAGTTCTTATTAAAAAACATCTTTAACCCACTTCGTACACATCCATGCTGTGAGACCAGATTTTCCTACTAAATAATTTACAGACCAGAGAGACTCAGACAAACTAATCTTTAAAGGATGGATTTTATAAGGGCCGGAAACACAGTTCTTGCGGTATCAAAAGATAGCTAAAGTTCTTGAGTTCGATTGTAAGTATTGTTGATAGGGGCTTGATAGGCAGTTCAGTATATACAAAGGTTATAGTGACATGCAAGTATAGGATTGTCACGTATATTACTGCTACAGTATGAAGCGCTATGTACATTAATGGCGGTATATAAAGACATATACATACACACACACACATACATACATACATACATACATACATAAACACACATACATACATACATACATACATACACAAACACACATACACACATACATACATACATACATACATACATACACAAACACACATACTGGTCAAGAGTGGTTGTTATATAGAAATGTGGGGTTATATGGAAACCCAATGAGGGAGAACAGATTTTGATCTTACAAAGAATGTGTTGGTTATCCATGCAACTGCTATAATGCCAGTCACAGCACGTGGTCAGTGAGAGTATCCGTGTGATAGTGCCCCGATCTGCACTATTTCAGTTTAATGAACAACCCCCAATATTTCTATGAGTGCATGTACAGTACATGCATGTGTGTACCTTTGTATGCATACAACGTGCATGTAGGTATGAGTGCATATATCTGTATGTATGTAAGTAAGAGTGCCAGTCTGAGTGCCCATCTGTGTGAGTGCAGAGTGCCCATCTGTGTGAGTGCCCTGTCTGCGTGAGTGCATAGTGCCTGTCGGTGTGAGTTCCTGTCTGCGTGAGTGAATAGTGCCTGTCTGTGTGAGTGCATAGTGCCTGTCTGCGTGGGTGCCTGTGTGTGTTGGTGCCTGTCTGCGTGAGTGCTGGGTGCCTGTCTGCGTGGGTGCCTGTCTGCGTGGGTGCCTGTCTGCATAGAACTGTGCGTGGGTGCTGGGTGCCTGTCTGCGTGGGGGCTTGTCTGCGTGGGTGCCTGTCTGCGTGGGACTGTGGGTGCTGGGTTCCTGTCTGCGTGGGTGCTGGGTGCCTGTCTGCGTGGGTGCCTGTCTGTGTGGGTGCTGGGTGCCTGTCTGCGTGGGTGCTGTCTGTGTGGGTGCTGGGTGCCAGTCTGCGTGGGTGCTGTCTGCCTGTCTGCGTTTGTGCCTGTCTGCATCAGTGTATATTGTTTTCTACTAAAATAAATACGTCTACAATGTTAAGACAATGAATGTAGTGTGTGTTTTCCAACACGCGAGGGAGAAAGTAGCAATCATTCTTTAATATAACAACACAAAATAACAATAATTGCAGCAAGCATTTACTTACATCCAGAATCATGACTTCAGAAAAAAACAAACCTCTTTGTTATCCACAAAATGCCCTTCCGTTAATAGAAAATTTCCACTAAACTGCCAAAATAGGGATGAGATTTCTGATGTTGCCGTGAAATGAATATAAATATTCCCTCTCTCCCTTGCTCTGGGAGTGTGGCTGGAGAGGGGGAAATGGAGCTTACAATTTACACTCAGTATATATGAACTCAGAACTCAAGGGAAAAGGCAGTTGTAGGAGAGAAGGCTTCAGAGACAAGGGGTCTACTCCAGGGGTCACAACTCCAGTCCTCAAGGGCCACCAATAGGTCAGGTTTTCAGGGTATCCCTGCTTCAGCACAGGTGGCTCAATCACTATTGAGCCACCTGTGCTGAAGCTGGGACTGAATGAGTCAGCTGTGCTGAAGCAGGGACTGAATGAGACATCTGTTCTGAAGCTGGGATTGATCGAGCCATCTGTTCTGAAGCCGGGTTATCCTGAAAACCTGACCTATTGGTGACCCTTCAGGACTGGAGTTGCCCACTGTTGGTCTACTTGAAGATGCACCAACCTACACGTGGGACTGCTTTGGACTCATGTGGTACTCAGCCATGTTCTTAACCCTTTGAGTGCCGGAGGGGCCTTGGGGATCAGACTTCTGCGGCTCCCTCTGGAACTCATAACAACTTGACTGCTCTCCAATGCGCCATCCCCGATGACCGTACAGAAAGGGAGGAGTCATCCCCCTTCCATCCGTCATCTCTTCCAATCGCGTCCTGAGCTCCATAGGCACGCAGGACGCAATCTCCCATAAAACAACCCTGGGTTTCAGAACTCATGACGTAGTAACTACGTGCCAGGGCACTCAAAGGGTTAAAGCTAATCCCGATTTATTTTAATAAATGTTTGTGCAAATGTAATAAACGGGCAGTGCCACCTTCGGCCAAAGTGTATTACAGTAAGGGCAGGGCTTATTTTTCTAAATAACGTTTTATTTAAACATGTTGGGTTATATTTTATTGGCCGCTGTCCAGTGCTGGAATGGAATGGAAGGATTCTTCATGTATCTTCTGGCAGAAGACCTCGCAGTACTGTAAATATGTCTCCACTAGAGACGGGTGAATCTGCCCAAAACCGCTTCCCGGATTTTCTTGCATTTCCCCCCCCAAAATCCGTTTTGCGGTGTAAAATTCAGTCCGTTTTAATCCGTGCGGAGTCATCAAAATTCCGCCATTGGATCCAACCCGTGGACAGATTTGTAGAATCCAATCCGCGGATTCAGCAACTCATTGGGGGATTCTTAAGAACGGATTGCCGATTCCGCGGATCTGATTCTACCAATCCGTCCACGCGTTGTGGTGTCCGCGGAGTATATCCTGATCTGATCATTGGGAAATCCTCCAGTCACTGCATGCACGCGTAGGCTGGAAAATGAGAAAGAACTGAAAACAGTTTCTTAAATTAGATCACTATGTCCTTCCTCTTGTAGTACACGTATAGCCTCGATTGAGCCACCTGTGCTGAAGCACTGATACCCTTTAAACCTGACCTGTTGGTGGGCCTTGAGGACTGGAGTTAGCCTCCCCTATACTAAATGTGATGATCAACTAAAATGAACAGAAATTGAAGAATATATTTTCCGTTTTAAGAGCAATTCAATTTTTCACATTTCTGATTTGTCTAAAAAGATGATTTAGGCATAAACAATGTCTCTATTGTTCCTTGAAAGTCTTAGACAGCTGAGTTGAGCTTCAACCGGCCAGAAAATTGTCTAAGCAGAACTAGGGTACGAACAGTATGCTCCATTGGTGCATGTTTGATGCAGTCAGCACACGCCTGCACAGTGATTCTGTACTTACAGGCATCATACATTCCAGGGATGAATATAAATGCAATGAGCAGTCCTTCATTCATCCCGTTATAGTTTCGGACCCACGTAAGCCCTGACCCACAGAGGTCTGGAAACGCGGTGCTCATAATGGGACCTTATCAAAATCCTTAACGGCTGTTATTTTCCCTGAAGCCTATCCACAAAGCTAATTCATTGCAAAAAAAAAACCAAGAAGCGTTGTGTATCTCATTAGCATGGGATTAACGCCGTGTTAGGTTAGCTGGCATTAACTCACGTGAAGTATTTCTTACTTAATAGTGGCGTTACTCCCATCCTGATACAGAGCGAGAGCAGGGGAAATCGAACAGGATGAATAATGATTTACTAGGTTGTTTTACAAAGCAGTTGTTTTTCAGCCCATTCGTTTTATTTTGTGCAAACTATTTGTGTGTTTGGAGCATTTTGGTTTTCAAGTTTCACATTATTAGAAGAAAAGCCAAGTACGTATTTTAGCTTTTCGAATTAACCAAAAGCGCAGGACTGAACTTTCTGTGCTTGAATTCATTCTTAAAAACATTTCAAGGAGTATTTCTCAACGGATCTGGGACATATAGCTACAATATAGAGTCTAAGCCAGATTTGATACACATTTTATATTAAGGATCAGAATACTGTGGTTGCAATAGTAGAATTCCCTTAACTGAGAAAAATATATTTTGGGGGTTATTATATAACAAAGTCAATGGAAATGTCAATGCAATTGGCCGTGATCAGCACTATCGCAGTTTAAAGCAAACACCCCTCCCCCATTGAGTGATACCAGGTATCATTCTAGAAATTACCATAAAACTTATTTGCATTTACTGAAGGAGTCAATTCAGGGTCACCTGAAAT
The DNA here is from genome assembly GCF_040206685.1 of Ascaphus truei. Classification (NCBI taxonomy): domain Eukaryota; kingdom Metazoa; phylum Chordata; class Amphibia; order Anura; family Ascaphidae; genus Ascaphus; species Ascaphus truei. The sequence goes on along the minus strand of NC_134488.1, from coordinate 42,403,898 downwards.
GTCTTTCTTACTGAGTTCCCTGTCACTCATCCCTTGCAAAGTTAATTCCATAAAATAAAAGAAGCTATTTCTTATGGCAAACCTTTGCTTCGAGTTATTTGTTTCATTCTGTTGTTTGCATTCTTAAAGATCCCTCATTTTTTAACTCCTTCAGGGACATAAGGTTACATTATGGTTTTTTAAGCTTTCCAGGAGGCATCATCCGGAGTTGGAACTCGATACCCTCAAACTGTCCCTATTAAGCCGGTACTGTACATATTTTATGTGTCTTGTACCTATTGAAACCAAGTAGAAATATCGTACGTATTTTAGCCTGTGCGCAAGAGCTAATGAAAGTTGCACTGCCTGTATCCCATTGTTTCAAACTTAGAACCTTCAGCTAATTACAGCAACTTAAAGATCAATGACCGGTTTGATTAATGATTAGTAGGTTATAGGGAAGTTATCACAACTTGTAATATATAAATATATATATTTGTAAATCCAGAAAATCTTGATTCATGTATGAACATGAAATTATCTTTTTATATATTGACCCTTTGAGTGTATCGACCCCTCCGGTACTCAGGATCACGTGATCGCTCCGCAAGGTGGTCATGTGACCGCTCTATCACTGATGATGGAACAGAAGGGGAGGAGCCATCCCCCCTTCCATCAGATATCACTTTAGATTGTGTCCTCAGCTCCATAGGAGCGCAGGACATGATCTCTTCTAAGACAACAAGCATTTTAGGGGGGGGGGGCAGAGCTACTACACCATGGGGCACCCTGGGTGCAGAACCTATAACATAGTAGGATTAAGTTGCATGTTACAGTGACATCATAGGAGGGGCTCTGTACTGACAGGAGTTGCTTATCCTGCTGACTACCGCAAATGTGCTGACAGGAAATACTTATTCAAAATGTACTGCTAGAAATACTTGTTCAGATTGTCGATATCATCCACGATTACACACATTAACACGTCAACACCAATTGTTAGTCAAATATTGTTAATTGAAATACTTAGCTTCGAGTCACAGCAGTCAGGTTACCACATGCACAGTTTACCAGGGGAACCCCCACGCCTCTGCTCAGGTGCCTGGCAGTTAGAGTTACATTTCCTGCGATTGCGTATTCCTGTACACAAGTGGCTTCACCATTAGCCTTGTCCCGGGGTGAGGTTCTGCCCCCCTGCTCCCAAGATGAAGCTTAAATACCCTTATCTCAGAGAATAGGGGGGTGGGGGGAGCCTCCCCTAGCAAAATCAACAACACAGCCACGAAACTAAGACAGTCACTGTAAAAGAGGAACTAAACTGTGCTGAAGCTGGAGCAGACAGAAAAAGAGGAAATAAGCTGTCTGAAACACATAACACACTATATGCTGGAAGTTTTACTATGTAAGCATTATTACAGCAAAAGTAGATATTTAAACTAAGAGACACAAATGTAATCCAGAACACGCCTAAAGTTAACACCTCACGTGCCTAGGCCATCAGAAACAAGACAAACTTAATTCTCCCTATAGGCTCACAATGCATGTAAGCTCCTGTAGCTCCCAAAATCTACCTATTTTCATGTGCCCAATGTTGTAGGGTCTGTGTCACAACCGAATGGAACTCCCCTGGCCCAGGTATATTCACCTTCAAGGCCCTGCTACATTGTCAATGAAAAAATGGCTACCAAGAAGAAGCGTTAAAAGGGGCAGTCCCTCATAGGGTCAAAGTGAACTAAATTCAGTGTCATAGAAGAAAAAAATGTGTGATGCTCTCAAGACAATTGTGTAGTTTGAAAAAAATATATAATGAATTGGAAGACAACCTGTTGATATGTATATGTCCTATTGGATCAGGTAATCAGCTATCCCACAAGGCAATGAGGTAAGGATAGTTACCAGTTGATGATCCCTGGATATTGATTGAGGCAAAGCTGGAACGGACTCACTTGGGAAAGCAGATTCCACGATGAAAAGAAAGTCCTTGTAGATATCCAGCACCTCCAGGTTGAATGTGCCTCCGTTGTAGAAATCTTCACAGACAGGGAGAGGGAAAAGAACGGAGCACTATCTCCAATGCTGTAAAAAACAGCCAATAAACCACAGGGTATGCGTTCCCAAAATAAAGCTATTTAATGGCTCAAAAATCAGTTACAAAGCACACCAACGCGTTTCAGACCTTGGTGGTCCTTTATCAAGGTCTGAAACGCGTTGGTGTGCTTTGTAACTGATTTTTGAGCCATTAAATAGCTTTATTTTGGGAACGCATACCCTGTGGTTTATTGGCTGTTTTTTACAGCATTGGAGATAGTGCTCCGTTCTTTTCCCTCTCCCTGTCTGTGTAAATTCAGTGTCATATCATGTCTCAGTTGTGGAGTTGCTGATACCTTTTTATCCAAATCTGACAACTATTAATATTTGTAACTTATTTCTAAAAGTGAGACGTGGGAGAGGTTTGATGTCCTCTGGCTGCTCCCTTCTGTGTGATGTCACTGCGTGATGTCACTGCGGGATCAGCGAGTGCTTGGACAGCCAGCGTCCTCACTCCCCACCTCCCCTTATCTTTATTGGCTCTCTGATAAGGACAGGGTGAGATAAGGGGCAAGAAAACACTTGATTAACGAATTCTTTCTTATTCAGCATCAGAAACCCTTATGAAATTGAACTTGTACCTAATTTTCAGAAAAATGAAAGCCGCCAAACCTTTGCTATTAGCATTGTTAGATTAGTTTAAACTGGTAAAAGTATGTTTTCTGGCCAGTTGCGTGGGATTGCACCTTTAAAGAGCCAATCAATATTCAAAACCTATGAGGTTGCCATAACTGATTTGTCCTCAGATGGGAAGCAGGCTTGGTGGCCATCTTGGAAGAAGGCAAACCTGTTCTTCAATAATGCCATTTACTGTCTCGCTGCAATAAAGAAGTCGCTTAGCGGCAAAAACACTGCCTCCGAAGTGGGTGAATGGACTTTGAAACCAGGATTAGTTCTTATGCCTCGGGTACCAAAAAATGTAATTGTAATCTCTTTGGGGCGGGGACTCGTCATGCCTTTGACATTCTATGTACAGCACTGCATACATTGTCTGTATTATTATTACTATGTGAATTTTATATGCCATTACTGTATGTTTTTAATATGTTTTCAAGGAGATTCCAAGGATAAAGGGCATTTTCATTGACAAATCTGATTCAGTTGTTATGGGTTAACTTGGTTGGGGCTGTCTTTTTTTCCTGTTCAATATTTCATCCAAATGACTCCCCCACCTCCATGCAAGTACTTTATTCATGTTAATAATACTTGTAACAAGGTATCCTTCCTTATCCATCCAGAAATCTCTCTTTGCTGTCACCGGTATGAACACATAAACCTCTCTCCCAGTGTTTCTGATTTAAGACATCTCTGAAAGTTCATTCTTTTCCATCAGATACACATCTGTGGTATTGATTTTATGTTCTGGGGCTTTTTTTATTTATTCTTTTGCTTCCTAGGTGGTTGGCGAGTGGAGGTTTAGTCGGATCCACTGTGATATCTTTGTCACTCTTGATGTTATGATGTGTACAGCCAGCATCCTTAATCTCTGCGCCATCAGCATTGACAGGTAAGAGATATCGGGGGGAGCAGAAGGGCTGCGATTGGATTTCTCTCCTCACAAAGGGAGGTGGCTTTTTGTACAGTACATCTTGCCATCTCTCCTTGTGTGAAACATTTCCATTCAAAAAGGGACATCCATGACTCCCACGCCGTCTCTGTTGTCAAAGGACTGTGGAGTTGAACCTCAGACTTAAAGAAACCAGACATATTTAATATTTAAAGATGCGTCGTACTGGAGTTGTTACTAGTTGGTTCCCCGTGCTGCAAATCTTTAGAGGCTGCCTCACTTTTAAAGTCAAGTGTTGGTTGTATCGGGTCACATAAACTGATTGGACTAGGGGAGGGCTGGCCACCTCCGCTCCTCAAGGGCCACCAAACTGGTCAGGTTTCAGGATATCCCTGCTTCAGCACAGGTGGCTCAGTCAATTGACAGAGCCACGTGTGCTGAAGCAGGGCTATCCTGCACACCTGCCCTGTTGGTGGCCCTTGAGGACTGGAGTTGGCCACCCCTTGTACTGTGGTGTCCCGATGCTCGTATTGCTGTGGGAGATGTTTACGGTGCAATCACCCCAAGACCGAACGGGACATGCTTAAGGGGTTAAATTGGAGTGCAGAGGTACGTTTTGAACCAAAATTGCACACCCCTAAGTAAATTGACATAGAAGTTGGTTTGTAAAATTAGTGACATAAAACGTGAGCATTTGCTTTCGTGTAATGTTTCTGTGTTGAGCAGAGCCCGGAACAAGCAAAGTGTCTGCCCCTTCTCTCCCTTCTAACAGAGAAGGGGAAGGGTACAGGTGACACTCTGTTCACACCTTTAAATTCACAGCCCCTATTTTAAATAGAAGACAAAAATGTCTGCTTTAAACCTCATTATAATTGTTTAAGGTGGTTCATTACACTGTGAGTGCTCAGTTGCCTGTCTTTTCCCAGAATCCCTGGCTGCAGTGGAAACACTGTATGCTGAGTGATAATGGGGGCAGGGTTGCAGGCCTATCTGAGATGTGAATGTGCTCACACCTGGTATTTCTATTTGCATTACAAAGTTAAGATGTTTACTACATGTTTTTCTAGGTGGGCACGTCCCCTTTAAACCGTGCTATTAAAAGCAAATCGTTCAAACGGCTGGATTCAATAAACCCCGATACGGCCGGTCACCTCGTTATCAGCTGAAAACTCGCCTGGACCAGTTTTTTCGCTGAAAGTGCGAATGGCCACTTCAGAGTACAGCTGCAGCCGCCGTGGAAAATCTGTGGCTCTCTCGCAGTAACGCTGCGACATTTCTGCAGCCAGACTATGGCCCATCGGATTAACACAGCGGGGTCCCTGCATTTGACTGGGACTCGCACTTTGTGAATCCGACCGGACTGCGAGTCCCATTCAAACGCAGGGACCCCAGTGTGTTAATCCGATGGGCCATTTCAGCCTGCTCCGGACTGTCTCAGGAGTTACTGCGAGATAGCCACAGATTTTCCAAGGCGAGTGGTCTAACACCGGCCGGTGCATCTGTATATTGAATTACCCCTGAAGTATGAGCTTCAATGTGTCAACAACTGTATTTATTTGGTGGACATTTGTTCAATTATTCTTATTTAATTTGAAAAGTATTTTTTCCCATATCTGTAATTTTTTTTTAACCTTTATGGGTTTTGCTTTCTGTGAGTCCCCGCTGCACAGTGCTCTATATGCTAAGGGTAACGGGTGATTGATTCCATGTACATACATCATCTCTATACCAAGTATGTTGTGGAGATATACTTAGTTTTGCTTATTAAGATGACATTTATTTGATGGTTTGGTAATACTTCTAGCAGCAGGATTTTGTTATCGTCATTGAAACAACGTGGTTCCAATTTACACAAATGGCCTTAAACAGGGATTATTGGATCAAAGTGTTTCCGTTTTACCGTATCATCACAGCCACAGGTGACATTCAAAAGCAACGTAGGCCACCAGTTGTACAGTAATAAATCTCTTGCAATCAAAAGTGCATCTAACTAGCTAAAAAGTGCAGTGAAAAGCTACCAAATAGATGATAGGGAAGGAATGTCTTAGAATAAGGGGGTATGTCTTAGAATAAGGGGTTATGTCTTGGAATATGGGGGTATGTCTTGGAATATGGGGGTATGTCTTAGAATAAGGGGGGTATGTCTTAGAATAAGGGGGTATGTCTTAGAATAAGGGGTTATGTCTTAGAATAAGGGGGGTATGTCTTAGAATAAGGGGGGTATGTCTTGAATAAGGGGGCATGACTTAGAATAAGGGGGCATGACTTAGAATAAGGGGGCATGACTTAGAATAAGGGGGCATGACTTAGAATAAGGGGGCATGACTTAGAATAAGGGGTTATGTCTTAGAATAAAGGGTATGTCTTAGAATAAGGGGTTATGTCTTAGAATAAGGGGGGTATGTCTTAGAATAAGGGGGGTATGTCTTGAATAAGGGGGCATGACTTAGAAAAAGGGGGTATGTCTTAGAATAAGGGGGTATGTCTTAGAATAAGGGGGTATGTCTTAGAATAAGGGGGTATGACTTAGAATAAGGGGGTATGTCTTAGAATAAGGGGGCATGACTTAGAATAAGGGGGTATGACTTAGAAAAAGGGGGTATGTCTTAGAATAGGGGGGTATGTCTTAGAATAAGTGGGGTATGTCTTAGAATATGGGGGTATGTCTTAGAATATGGGGGTATGTCTTAGAATATGGGGGTATGTCTCAGAATATGGGGGGTATGTCTTAGAATATGGGGTATGTCTTAGAATATGGGAGGTATGTCTTAGGATAAGGGGGTATGTCTTAGAATAAGGGGGGTATGTCTTAGAATAAGGGGGTTATGTCTTAGAATAAGGAGGGTATGTCTAAGAATAAGGGGGTTAAGTTTTAGAATATGGGGGTATGTCTTAGAATATGGGGGTATGTCTTATGATAAGGGGGGATGTCTTAGGATAAGGGGGGATGTTTTAGGATAAGGGGGGATGTCTTAGGATAAGGGGGGATTTCTTAGGATAAGGGGCGATGTCTTAGGATAAGGGCCGATGTCTTAGGATAAGGGGGGATGTCTTAGGATAAGGGGGGATGTCTTAGCTATGAGGAATATATAAAAAAAATTCCTTTGAAGAAGAGACATCTAACAGAGGATCTGACTGCTGTTAACCAGCATCACTATAAAGATTTAAGAAAATAAAGTTTAAGCCCAAATGCTGTATAATTAAGCCAGAGTTATCCACTAAGATTAAAGGAGATAAAAAAAAAGAAAAGGTTTAAAAATATGTTTTTCTTTTCTTTTAAACCGAGGATGTGGAATTTGCAACTAGGACTTAACATCAATATACATCAGTTTGCTCCATAATGTTGACAACACTTTTCAATGGTGTCATTTTTTCCCTGCTCCAAATATATGATGCTTGTTACTTGTCAAGCCCTACAATTTGATGCCAATCTAGATACAGTGCCTCTTGTTATTCGATAACTGGAAATAAACCAATGCAAAAGTACCTGTTAATGTATTAAAAGAGTCAATCTGCACGTGCCTAAAAGTACTTATTAATGTAAAAAAGATGCAGACTCCAAATGGGGCATTATTTCTAGTCATATCCAGTTTTAAACACGTTGATACATATGGTCCCATGAAGGCAGATAAAATACAAGAGGTACAGTTACAGAAAGAAAATCTATATATAGTGATATGCTGAACAGGTTACAACACAGAGAGAGTATTGATCGTCAGAGTGATCTGATTGCTATATACTGGAGCCAGTGTGTGATTTCCCTAGTGGAACATACAGTACTTAACAAGTGTTGCACTGGGCGATTCTTGTTTGCCACTTTCTGGATCATTATAAGTAAAATAAATATAAGTACCTCTCCTAGTGTACAATAAAACAATGGACATGTGTCTTATTTCACCCTCAATCTAAAAGCAATCCTAAAGAGGTGTGTAATTTTGTGTCTACACTACATTAACCCTATTGGTGTATATAGGGCGGCTTGAAGCAATATTGGGGACAATTTTCTCTAGCTACAGTGGGCCCTTATCTTTCCTGCCCAGCACCACGTCTACTACAACCTGTACCACTACACCCACTATATAAAGAACAGCAGGAAGGGTGTTTAACGAGTTAAAGGGTCTGTGCTACATATTAACAATGTTACCTCATGGCAATGATATGGTTAGTTGGTTAAATGGCCGGTACCATGTAGGATCAATGCTATCAAATGATAGTGACATGTTTAATTGGTTAAAGGATCAGCCCCACGAACAGTAAGTTTAAAGTGACCAAATGATAGTGATATGTGTAATGGTTCATGGGGTCTCTGCCACATAGGACCAAAGTGACCTAATCGCATTGATTCCCAATGTGTTAATGGGGCTGACTTAGGACAACCATAAAAGATAAGCGGATTTTGGAATATACTCTGGAAACGGTTTTCTTGGGGCTGGCTCTTCATGTATGGCGTGTTTCTGGACTATATGTACTGTGTGTTTCAGGTACACCGCGGTGGCAATGCCGATGCTATACAATACCCGCTACAGTTCCAAGCGGAGAGTGACGGTCATGATTACAGTGGTATGGGTACTGTCCTTTGCAATCTCTTGCCCCCTCCTCTTCGGACTCAACAACACAGGTAACTAATGCCCTCACATCTTCTTAAACAGTGTTTCTCATCCCTATCTTTAGGGACCCACAGACAGATCAGGCTTTGAATACACAGTAGATAACCAATAGTCCATTTATTCCTAAAATCTGGGTTACAGAGTTGCCCAAAGAGAGGGCAGAAAAAGACTAGAACAAAGTTAAGTAAATTCTTAAAATACAACAAGTGGTTTCTAGGAATCAACCCTCTTTCTAAATGTTGAGACTTGACCTCAAGGCTCTGGCAGCTAGCAATTTGAGAAGAGGGGGAATTCCCATGGAGTAATATATTACAAATAGTTGGACTATCACTGCTTTTTGGCTTCTCATTTCAACATGACTACTTTTTTAATGCTCTTTTCTGATATTACTAGTACTATGGAACCCGACAGAACCATTGTTAGCTAATGGGTGTTTGAAACACATACTCTACAACAGGGGTCCTCAACTCCAGTCCTCCAGCCTCCCAGCCCCAACAGGTCTGTTTTCAGGATATCCTAGCTTCAGCACAGGTGGCTCAATCAGAGGCTCAGTCTAAAACTGTGCTGAAGCTGGGACTGTTTGAGCAACCTGTGCTGATGTAGGGATATCCTTAAAAAACTGACCTTTTTTTGGGGGGGGGGGCTTGAGAACTGGAGTTGAGTACCCCTGATCTACAAAACTGTGAATTTTCCATTAGAGACATATTGAATAAAAAGATGAATTAATTGGTTGATAATTACTAGGTCCCTGCTACTACAATTCCCTTCTGTAGCTTACCTTTAAATGTATTAGTCCACAGTGAGTTTTATAAGAAGAAGCTTGTACGGTACACAGGTAGCATATATTATTACCTTTGGTAACTTGGTTTTCCATACAAAATAATGCATTAAATAACAAAATTGTTTTCTCCTTTCCATTGTCTTTAATAACATTACTGTTAAGAAACTCTCCAGAATTAATGCAATGTATTGCATTAACAATAACATCTGAATTATCTGTACCTTGGTAACACTACTCAGCAGAATAACTGAACTCTAACTATAATGAGAATAGCCATCTCTTCTATCATGCAGAAAGTCATATCAATCACTTACACGAGACCTACAGAAGTACAATGTCATTTTCACCTGCTTGTGGAATGAGGAAGGAAGACAGTTTGGCTTTACACATCGCAATGTGCTAGAATGTGATTAAAAAAAGTTATAATCAACATTATGGTGATCTGGGGGTATTCATTACAGTGTAATAGGGACGGGAGTCATGGGACACAACCGAATGAAAACTAACCCCCCTTACTAACTATCAGGCTTTATGCTGAACTTGTCACCTCCAGCAGAGCTCCTCAGTTTCAATACTCAGGACAAACTAGCAGGCCGGGTTTTCAGGGCAATGCACACTGTAGCAAGTTGTAATAGTGATAATTAATTCTAGATTAATTGGTTAATTAAAGGGCAGTCCCTCCTAGGATTAAAGTGAGATAAGAATAATGGCATATTAAATAGGTTAAATGGAGATAATTTACACCTTGAAAAAAAAAAAAAGAACTTGATGTGCTTTATAAACATGTTGCAATAAGTTGCAAATGTTTAATGTTTGCACTGTATATGAGTGCTTTGTAACGGTTTTCCAATCTTTATCTAATGTGTATTGGAGATAAGGCTGTCTGTTAGTCCTCAAAACTGGAGGGGAATTCTTGTCTTTGTGTATCCATAGTAATTATTAGAGATGGGTTACCCTGGATTGGCCGGGTCATTTCAGCCGAGTATTTCTGTGGATCAAAAAGGCATATTCATTATTAAATAAAATTGGTGCTTTAAAGGTGATTGGATTTTTCTAAGGATACCGACTACACTGTTTTATATTTTTGTACCTGCTATGTGGGACTGCTTCTTTCAGTGTTAATGAGTGAAACCATTGTATATCCAATTTTAAACTTCCCGGGTACAAACCCGACACGTTAAGTACAACTAGTGACAAAGCCCTCCCCCATTCAAGGAGATTTTAATGCCAAATCACTTGAGTGCATCTACTGTATCCATACTGCATGTCTCACACGTTGTACAGGTGTCATACAGAAGGAATAGCTAATGTTAGGGTCCAGTGAAAGCTCCTTATCTGACCTTGGGCAAGTCACGTTATCTCCATGTGCATCAGGAACCGAAATTAGCTTGTATGCATATTATTTAGTGAATAAACTGTAGGTTCTGGATGTGGGCCTGCCAATTAAACAACATTGTGTAGCTTTTAGCTTCCTCTCTTTTTTTATGTATCTCTAACATTCAAGCGCAGTAAAATCATTTGAGGACATATGTTTTATTTAAGCGATGAGTCAAAAAGAAGAAATAGCTGTACTGGAATTGATTTTTCCCTGTTTATTTTCTCCACCATTGGATGGGGAAGCAGCTTGATGCGGAGTGATGCTTTAGGGACATCCCTCAAACAGGTGGAAGCAACAGTGACATCATTATTGTGTTCTTGTGCGTGTCCCCATGAGGAATGTTGCTATCTGCAGCAAGAAATTTAGATAATTATGTCCCTTAAAAAGTAGGAAAGTGACATAGTTACATGGTAGATGAGGTTGAAAAAAGACATAGTCCATCAAGTTCACCCTATGCTAGATTTAGACGGCAGATACTTTATCCTATATTTGGATACAAAGTGACACACCTACCCGTTTGCGTGCTGCAAGAAACGTCCTTACGTCGGTATGCACATGTGATCAGATATCTGATAAGTTGTTAATCACATTTCTTACATTTAAAGGCCATCTTTTAATCAAGAAGGAAGCAGTTTCACATTTGTCTCCATTCATTTACACAAATATAGTTTATCAGCAAAACAGTCATTTGAGACAGACGGGGCCATGTTAAGTAAGTGGCGGTAAGCCATGGGACAACTTACAGCCCAATCAAGCACATGTGACTTAAGAAAATAGTGCTTACAACAGTCTGCAATACTTTTTTGCTTGACGAAGCACTTTTGCTTATGCTGGCACAGTATTGTTTTATATGTGGATCTACAGAGCGGGGTTACACATTACTTATTAGCGTCTATTACCCTACCTACTGGGGTTCTGATAGTGGTAGTTGTAGGGAGATCTCTGCTGCCGATATCTCCACTAAAACTAGGTACACCCCACACCTGATTTTTTAGGAATTGGCTGTAGCTGAGTGTAGTTACAACACACTAGTCCAATCAGTTTAATTTTACTGTAGGGTGTACTAGCTATAATCACCTACCCCCCTGTCCTTTCCCCGTGGCCATAGACATTAGGGCTCACTAGGTCATTAGTATTTCTTTATTGCTGCATTAGTGTTAGGCTATTGATGGCTTTCTAAGCACCCTAGAACGTACTTACATCGGTGTCCACTTAGTTCTGATTAATGTCCATCCACTATATTGCTTCACTTGCATACAGTATCTAGTGACTAGCCTTTACAGTCCCTTGTTGGGCATACATCATTGTTTTTCAGTGCCTGTCTACGCATCTCCACACAGTTATTGTGGACAGCTTGTCTGTGGCTCCTCACTCCCTTACCGTCTATATTTGTAGCAATTATATCTGCAGCATTGTCACCGGGAGTACCCTCTCCTTGTTTACTGCTGCAGTAGCTACTATACTGATTAGGGTATATTTCCTCCATCCATTATTGTGTGCTGAGTGTTTACAGGGAGGTTTCGTTGCATTATAACCTCCTGCTGTTACTATACACAAGGAGGCTCTGTATAATGTACAAGTGTCTATTAATTTTACAACTGTGTGTTATGGACTTCCTCCATAAGTATATCTATACCTGACTTCAGATTTGTTTCTATTGTTATTTACATTAAGTGGTTTTAGAGTGCTTGTTATTAGGGACCCTTTTTCTCCTCGCTTCCCCCCTTCTCCATAGGCTAAGGTCCCGTTGCACGCGTCCGCACGGCTGGCTTGCTTGCCGGCGGCGCGTGCAACTCGCTGTACCGCGATCTGCGGTCTACAGGATGCTTTTCTCGGAGCGGGGGGGCGTGGCCAAACGGGTCGGGGGGGGCGCGGCCATGACGTGAGGGGGCGCGGCCATGACGTGAGGGGCCGGAGCGGGAGGTGGGAGGATTGACTGGGAGGATTGACTGGGAGGATTGACTGGGAGGATTGACAGGGAGGGGGGGCGTGGCTTGAGCGGAGGGACCCGCTACTCTTCCCCCCCCTCCCTCCACGGGCTGCCACGGGCTGCAGGTAAGTAAAAAAAACACACACACGCAGGCACTCATACATACATACATACACACACACACACACACACACACACACAGGCAGGCACTCACGCACTCATACACACACACACAGACAGAGACAGGCACGCACACAGACAGGCACACACATACACACACTCATACACACACACACACACACACAGACAGGCACTCAGGCACACACATACACACACACACAGGCACTCAGGCACACACATATACAGACAGGCACTCACCTGCTTTCACTCCACACTCCTCCCCGCTCCCCGAAGCCTCTCCTCCTCCCGCAGCCTCCCCTCCCCATTGGCTCACAGCCACACCACGTGACGCGTCGAAGCTAGGAAACACCATTCTGTGGTGTCTCCTAGCGGCTGACGCGCCACAGCGTGTGATCAGCTGTGCAGCCAGTGGGGACCAGGACCGACTCGCGAGGATTTCCCTGCTGGTGGGGAACTCGCTACATTGCCGCCCGCGCCAACGAGCGCAGCGGGTCCCAGGCCTTAAGGGTAGGACTTGGAGCTTTTGTCTCTTAAGAAATCCTTCCACGGTAGGAGACACAAGGACGCATTCACTTAAATGGTCCGTAAAGTGCATTTTGCTGCTGTAAGGTTTCTTATGGCATAACACTGCTTAGTAAATATGGCTTATGGTTTATTTGGCACATAAGGTGTTGTATGAATTTAGCACCACTTAGTGAACTTTGCCTTTAATACTTAGGCCCTCATGTTGTGTTTCCCTAACTTGTGAAGACTTAAGGTACATTCATTACAATAGACTTGAAATCTTCCCGATGAGGGGGATATAGCTTCATATCATATTGAATTAGGGCCATGGTTTAACTATTTGCATGTTTTCCACCTTAAAGTGGAAGCAGTATGTTGGGAAGCAGTATCTCGGGAAGCTGTATACTTGGGAAGCAGTATCTGGGAAGCTGGGTACTCGGGAAGCTGCGTACTGGGGAAGCAGTATCTCTGGAAAGCTGGGTACTCGGGAAGCTGCATACTGGGGAAGCAGTATCTGGGAAGCTGGGTACTCGGGAAGCTGCATACTGGGGAAGCTGTATTCTCGGGAAGCTGTATCTCGGGAAGCTGTATCTCGGGAAGCTGTATACTCGGGAAGCTGTATACTCGGGAAGCTGTATACTCGGGAAGCTGTATACTCGGGAAGCTGTATACTCGGGAAGCAGTATCTCAGGAAGCTGTATACTCGGGAAGCTGTATACTCGGGAAGCTGTATACTCGGGAAGCTGTATACTCGGGAAGCAGTATCTCAGGAAGTTGTATACGCGGGAAGCTGTAATCTCGGGAAGCTGTATGCTCGGGAAGCTGTATGCTCGGGAAGCTGTATACTCGGGAAGCTGTATACTCGGGAAGCTGTATACTCGGGAAGCTGTATACTCGGGAAGCTGTATACTCGGGAAGCAGTATACTCGGGAAGCTGTATACTCGGGAAGCTGTATACTCGGGAAGCTGTATACTCGGGAAGCTGTATACTCGGGAAGCAGTATACTCGGGAAGCAGTATACTCGGGAAGCAGTATACTCGGGAAGCTGTGTACTCGGGAAGCTGCGTACTGGGGAAGCAGTATCTCTTGGAAGCTGTATCTCGGGAAGCTGTATCTCGGGAAGCTGTATCTCGGGAAGCTGTATACTCGGGAAGCTGTATCTCGGGAAGCTGTATCTCGGGAAGCTGTATCTCGGGAAGCTGTATCTCGGGAAGCTGTATCTCGGGAAGCTGTATCTCGGGAAGCTGTATCTCGGGAAGCAGTATCTCGGGAAGCAGTATCTGTGGAAGCTGTGTACTCGGGAAGCAGTGTACTCGGGAAGCAGCAGTATACTCGGGAAGCTGTGTACTCAAGAAGCAGCAGTATACTCGGGAAGCAGTATCTTGGGAAGCTGTATACTCGGGAAGCAGTATACTCGGGAAGCTGTATGCTCGGGAAGCTGTATACTCGGGAAGCTGTATACTCGGGAAGCTGTATACTCGGGAAGCTGTATACTCGGGAAGCTGTATACTCGGGAAGCTGTATACTCGGGAAGCTGTATACTCGGGAAGCTGTATACTTGGGAAGCTGTATACTCGGGAAGCTGTATACTCGGGAAGCAGTATACTCGGGAAGCTGTATACTCGGGAAGCTGCGTACTGGGGAAGCAGTATACTGGGGAAGCAGTATCTCTTGGAAGCTGGGTACTCGGGAAGCTGCGTACTCGGAAGCTGCGTACTGGGGAAGCAGTATCTCTTGGAAGCTGGGTACTCGGGAAGCTGCGTACTGGGGAAGCAGTATCTGGGAAGCTGGGTACTCGGGAAGCTGCGTACTGGGGAAGCAGTATCTCTGGAAAGCTGGGTACTCGGGAAGCTGCGTACTCGGAAGCTGGGTACTCGGGAAGCTGCATACTGGGGTAGCAGTATCTCGGGGGAAGCTGTATACTCAGGAAGCTGTGTACTCGGGAAGCAGTATACTCGGGAAGCTGTATTCTCAGGAAGCTGTATCTCAGGAAGCTGTATCTCAGGAAGCTGTATCTCAGCAAGCTGTATTCTCGGGAAGCTGTATTCTCGGGAAGCTGTATTCTCGGGAAGCTGTATTCTCGGGAAGCTGTATCTCAGGAAGTTGTATACTCGGGAAGCAGTATCTCGGGAAGCAGTATCTCGGGAAGCAGTATCTCGGGAAGCAGTATCTCGGGAAGCAGTATCTCGGGAAGCTGTATACTCGGGAAGCTGTATACTCGGGAAGCTGTATACTCGGGAAGCTGTATACTCGGGAAGCTGTATACTCGGGAAGCAGTATCTCGGGAAGCAGTATCTCGGGAAGCAGTATCTCGGGAAGCAGTATGCTCAGGAAGCTGTATCTCGGGAAGCTGTATCTCGGGAAGCAGTATTTCGGGAAGCAGTATCTCGGGAAGCAGTATCTCGGGAAGCAGTATACTCGGGAAGCTGTGTACTCGGGAAGCTGCGTACTGGGGAAGCAGTATCTCTTGGAAGCTGTATCTCGGGAAGTTGTATCTCGGGAAGCTGTATCTCGGGAAGCTGTATCTCGGGAAGCTGTATCTCGGGAAGCTGTATCTCGGGAAGCTGTATCTCGGGAAGCAGTATCTCGGGAAGCAGTATCTCGGGAAGCAGTATCTCGGGAAGCAGTATCTCGGGAAGCAGTATCTCGGGAAGCAGTATCTGTGGAAGCTGTGTACTCGGGAAGCAGTGTACTCGGGAAGCAGCAGTATACTCGGGAAGCTGTGTACTCAAGAAGCAGCAGTATACTCGGGAAGCAGTATCTTGGGAAGCTGTATACTCGGGAAGCAGTATGCTCGGGAAGCTGTATGCTCGGTAAGCTGTATACTCGGGAAGCTGTATACTCGGGAAGCTGTATACTCGGGAAGCTGTATACTCGGGAAGCTGTATACTCGGGAAGCTGTATACTCGGGAAGCTGTATACTCGGGAAGCAGTATACTCGGGAAGCTGTATACTCGGGAAGCAGTATACTCGGGAAGCTGTATACTCGGGAAGCTGCGTACTGGGGAAGCTGCGTACTGGGGAAGCAGTATCTCTTGGAAGCTGGGTACTCGGGAAGCTGCGTACTCGGAAGCTGCGTACTGGGGAAGCAGTATCTCTTGGAAGCTGGGTACTCGGGAAGCTGCGTACTTGGAAGCTGCGTACTGGGGAAGCAGTATCTGGGAAGCTGGGTACTCGGGAAGCTGCGTACTGGGGAAGCAGTATCTCTGGAAAGCTGGGTACTCGGGAAGCTGCGTACTCGGAAGCTGGGTACTCGGGAAGCTGCATACTGGGGTAGCAGTATCTCGGGGGAAGCTGTATACTCAGGAAGCTGTGTACTCGGGAAGCAGTATACTCGGGAAGCTGTATTCTCAGGAAGCTGTATCTCAGGAAGCTGTATCTCAGGAAGCTGTATTCTCGGGAAGCTGTATTCTCGGGAAGCTGTATTCTCGGGAAGCTGTATTCTCGGGAAGCTGTATTCTCGGGAAGCTGTATCTCAGGAAGTTGTATACTCGGGAAGCAGTATCTCGGGAAGCAGTATCTCGGGAAGCAGTATCTCGGGAAGCAGTATCTCGGGAAGCAGTATCTCGGGAAGCAGTATCTCGGGAAGCAGTATCTCGGGAAGCAGTATCTCGGGAAGCTGTGTACTCAGGAAGCAGTATCTCGGGAAGCAGTATCTCGGGAAGCAGTATCTGTGGAAGCTGTGTACTCGGGAAGCAGTGTACTCGGGAAGCAGCAGTATACTCGGGAAGCTGTGTACTCGAGAAGCAGCAGTATACTCGGGAAGCAGTATCTTGGGAAGCTGTATACTCGGGAAGCAGTATCTCGGGAAGCTGTATAATCGGGAAGCAGTATACTCGGGAAGCAGTATACTCGGGAAGCAGTATACTCGGGAAGCTGTATACTCGGGAAGCTGTATACTCGGGAAGCTGTATACTCGGGAAGCTGTATACTCGGGAAGCAGTATACTCGGGAAGCAGTATACTCGGGAAGCAGTATACTCGGGAAGCAGTATACTCGGGAAGCTGTATACTCGGGAAGCAGTATACTCGGGAAGCAGTATCTCGGGAAGCAGCTGAATGTGGTTCAGATCCAGAGACACCCGGCTACCTACACATGTGAAAAAAACTGGTGCAAGTAGGAGGAGGGAGTAGGAGGAGGGAGCTGCTCTTTTAATAATTGATTTTAAAAAATCACAAAATTCCTATTTCACTTGGATACCAGCATGAAATTAAACTCTGGGAATCCCAGAGCTATTTTATTGGACATACAGAGAAAATAAAAGAAGGGAAAACACAGTTTTCGGGTAGGGAAATAAAGATTTGAGCTGTAAAATGGTGTATTTCAGCATAGCAAGAGGAGATAGGGGAAGCTACATTGTATCTGTCAACAAATGCAGTAATAGCTCTGTAAATAGATAGCAAGGAACAGAATGGGTCATTGTAACGTATTCATGCGTGAAAGGCTTCAGTGTCAAAGGTGGGGAAATGGATGGATAATGTTTGTCGGAAGATTCCTGAAAGGCTTTCTGACACCGTGCTAACCGTTTCCCCCCCCGGACACTTTATTCATAGGGAACTCATGCAGCTCTTACCTTTGTTGGGCGCCTATGCAATTTGCCAGCTCCCAGTGCTGGAGAAGAGCGCATGACCATTGAAACTGTGGGGCGCAAGCCAAAGCGGCGTCACAGCTTAATGAATAAGGGCGTTAGAAACTCGTTAGCAATGTGTTCCGGAGATAAAACGGAGCAAAAAGTGGCGCGAAAACAGATTTATATAAAAAAAAATCGAATAATTCTCACTGAAATAAGGTAGCATTTGTCATTTTGAAGTTAAATGAAGTCAGCAACTTAACAGACCTCTGGGGCTTTGGGCCACAGTGGCTACACTGCAGAGAAGGATGCTGGGTAATAACATGCAGATGAGCATAGCTGAATATGAATAAGCTATCTGAGTGGGTTTTTGTGTACGTCATTCTCCCAGGGTTTGTTTGCTGTACAAGAGGGAGTTAGGTCGCGTTTATAGTGGCTGCGTGCACCCTGCGAACAAAAGGTCGTACCTCTATGAGGCAGGCCGTAGAGTGAGCGACAAAGCGCGACTGTCTGCGCCGCGAGTTTTGAAAATGCAATTTAATGTGTTTTTTTGGGCGCGACGCTCCCTCGTGACATCATGGCCACGCTCTGCCTCACACCCCACCACGCCTCCCTGTCGCCTCCAACCTAGTTTGTTTCGCGCGCGCGTTACGTGCTCTGTCGCCGCCACTATAACCACGGCCTTGTTCATATTTAAAGCTAAATACTCATTGTGTACTCATTTGCATTTCATTACCTACTGCGGAGTCATTGTCTGAATTTTAACACCAGGCAAGAGATTTAATAAGTTCACTTGTAATTAAATTTGTAATCAATCATTTACTTTTTTTTTAACAGTTATTATGCAATATAAAGGAATAAAAATAAATTATATATATATATATATATATATATAATGTGAAATCTCATGTGGGTATATTTTGTCCCCATGGGAACGATACTCATTGTGTTTTTCAATAGTAGTTACAAACATTAATGTCAAAATGTTGCATTGTATTTCAGAATATTTTTTTACTCACCGATACGTAACTTTTTTAGTGTGTGGTTTAATTTTATCCCAGCTTCGAAGCCAGTATAACCTCACACTGAAGAGACCCAAAAGGTCAAAATAGCGCTCTGTGAGTAGGGTTACTGGCTCTGCCCTTCTTTAATCCAGGCTGTGCTGGAAAGCTGTGTAATGCTTCTAGGGGTCCATGTTAACAGGGCCGCCAACAGGGTGGGGACAGCGGGGTTGGTGTCCCAGGCCCTGTGAGTCAGGGGGGCCCGGGCCCTGTGCCGGTCAAGTGCCACTGTCGGCGGCCCTGTGTGTCAGAAAAAAAACGCTGACACGCTTATTGAAGCTAGGAGAGGAGAGCCAATCAGAGCCTTCCCCATGGGCCCGGGACTAGCAGCTGATATAAGCGCCTGCACAGGCGGGAGAAGCATGTGTCAATCTTCCAGGCTGTGCAGCCGCTTATTCACACTACACACAGGTAAATGCGTAACTGTACTGTATTTGTATTTCCCTGTGCTGTTGTGTGTGTACCCTGTATTTGTCTCTTTACTGTCTGTGCCCCTGTTCCAGTGTATGTGTGTGTGTCACTGTGAGTGATCCCTTCAACTTCTCCCCTTCCCTCTCCCCCCTCCCTCCCCCCACCTGCCGGTATCCTCTGCATCGCATCCTCCGCATCGCAGGCCATCCAGGCCATCAGCAACCCCCCCCCCAAAAAAAACAACAACCCCTCAGGCCCTAACTGAGTCTCCGAGGCATCAGCCCCCCTGCCCTAACTACCTCCGATGCATTCTCCCCCCCCCCCAAATGCATTCGTCGTCCCCCCAGGCCCTAACTTACTCTGCAGGCCGGTTCCTGAGCCCCAGCAGGCAGCCTAAATGCTACCCCACACAGTGGGCCACCTGAAGGACCCCAACTCCTCCCCCCCAGGGCTAACTGAATCCTCTCCCCCTCGGGCTACCTGAATGCTCCCACCCTCTCCCCAGGGCCGACTGAAGGCCCCCCCCCCCCCCGGCTAACTGAGGGTATCTCAATCCTCCCCCCAGGCTAACTGAAGAACCCCCCCCCTACACGGGCCAACAGAAGGCCCCCCCCCCCCGTGGCCAAACCGCGGGCCGACAGAAGGTCCTCTCCTGGCTAATTTAAGCCTCCCATCACGGGCCGTTTAAAGTCCCCCCGGCCCAAATGCAGGCAAACTGAAGCTCCCCCCCCCCAGGACTCTCCTGGCTAACTTAAGGTCCCTCAGACCTCCCTGCAGGCCGACTGAAGGACACTGCGCTATGGGTTGGGAGGGGGGTGGGGGCGGCTCCTTGTTGGCAGCCCTGCATGTTAAAATAGATTTTAAGCAAAAGGCAACACAGTGTGCTCATTTGCATGTAATTTCCCAGAATCCCTTGCTGCAGCGGAAGCATTGTATGCTAGGAGATAATGGTGGAAGGCAGGGGTTGCAGACCTGTCTGAAATGTGACTGTGCTCACATGTGATGGGGTTTTTTATGCAGAACATTGAGCATTTGCAGCATACTTTGTACAACACAGCCTGACCCAATAAAAGTAAATGCATAGATCAGATTTCTCTCCGGCATCGGCAGTCATTTGACGCCACGACGTCGTGTGACGTCGCATTGCCATGTCAACACGTAGCCATTTGGCCCCGCGGCATCACGTTGTTTTGGTGACACCTCGCCTGAAGCCGCCGGAGCAGGCAAGAGGCATTTACAGAGGCCTTGCGTGCTCCCCCGGCATTTTATTTAAATGTTGTGGGGAAGAGTGTGGGGCCCCTGTAAGCGCTGCCCCCCTGTTTGCGCCGCGCCCCCCTGTTTGCGCACCCCTTGTACTAGTGTATCATTTTTGAGTAAGTGTGAGAGCAGAGAGTCATGGTACAAAAAGATTCAAAGATGACAGGATGAAATGGTCAAACAATTCGTAGTCACTGGTCAGACCAGCTGGTCAGTGTCAGAAGGTTCTCAGTGGGATACAATGTATGACGTAAAACACCCCCTGTGATCCATAATCTGCTACAGGAATAAAAATATATTCCACAGAGGATGCATATCTTACACCCGGGGTGGCCAACTCCAGTCCTCAGGGGCCACCAACGGGTCAGGTTTTAAGGTTATCCCTGCTTCAGCACAGAAGCAGCACAAAAAAATGCATAGGAGATACCGGCACACCATAACGGGGCCTGTATCTCGAAACGTAGGGGGTCCCTGAGGCTGAAACCAAGGCGGTTCATCTCAGGAGACCCCCTGCTCATCGAAACTATTAACAAAATTAAAATTTATACACATAAATTTCGGGCGAGATTTGCACAGGGAGAGACGGCTCTCTCAGAGCAGCTCTCTCTGCAGCAGATACAACTCGCCGGGTAAGGCCTTTTCAGAGGGTCGTTCATCAGATCACCGGCTTATCACCCGTTTTGTGAATTTTGCTATGACAGGTAATGAAGGCTTTCTGAATACCGTGATACCAACGCTCATAAAAAGGGTGATTTAAATGGCCCGGCGATTTTTTTAATGAACCTTTAGTGCATAAGCCCCTAAGTGTCAAATGAATCACTAACCCACAGAGCTTACAATTCAATAATGACGTAACTGTGGCACATGGTCATATAGAAACAGGTTCAACAAGAATGTAATCTCAAACAGGAGGATCCTAATCAGAGGTTGGTGCTTCTTACTTACTGTATGCGGTGTAACAATAAACATCCACAAACTGACCCTGTACTTGCTCTTTGTTTTCCAGCTCCCAACGTGTGCATCATTGAAAACCCGGCGTTCGTTGTCTACTCCTCCATTGTCTCCTTCTACGTCCCATTTATTGTCACCCTCTTAGTGTACGTCCAGATTTACATTGTGCTGCAGAAGCGCAGGAAGAGGGTGAACACCAAACGCAGCAGCCACGGTTTGGAGGCAGAAACCCACAAGGTACAGTCACAAGTTGCCAAACAAGCCCATCGGCCTGGGGCAGTCACCATCCCAAAAACCCTCCCCAGTAATTCCTCTGGTCTGATACTGTAAATCAGGGATTCCCAAATCCAGTCCTTAAGCCCCTACCCCCAACAGGTCAGGTTTTCAGGATATCCCAGCTTCAGCACAGGTGGCACAATCAGAGGCTCAGTCAAAGACTGAGCCTCTGATTGAGCCACCTGTGCTGAAGCAGGTACTGTTTGCACCACCTGCACTGAAGCAGAGATGTCGTCAACCTAACCTGTTGGGGGGGGGGGGGGGCTTGAGGACTGGTGTTGAGCACCCTTGTGCTTAATTCCTCAACAAGTTCCTGTTGTGACGTTAATACATACTGTACGTTCACAGAGTTATTATATTTATGTATCTGCTCTTCAGTAATCTCATCGACCGATGAATATAACAGCCTACAGCTTTTATTTCCAGCTGCTGCTGTGTTTTTAAAGCCCCACTTCCACTTGGGAGATCAGACCGCGCTATTCTTTCATCCTGCCTGCTTGTGTATTGTTTCCTAGGACAAGTGCACTCACCCTGAAGATGTCAAGCTCTGTGCGGTCTTTGTTAAGTCCAATGGGAGTTTTCCAGTGAATAAAAAAAAAGTGGTAAGTGTTGAAACCGCGAGTTGCATTTAAAGGGAAACCTTTTCATAGCTTCACCTGCCCGTGCCACTGAGAATTCACAGGTTCAGACAGGTTGTGTAACCCGGTAATAGAAATACAAGGCGGGAGAGATATTAAAGAACTTTTTACGCAGCATCTGCACTGAATTACACTTCTGTATTACTCAGAACTAGAAGTTTGCAATTATAAATATAGGAAAACTGAAATATTCACAGTGACTATTCAGGACGTTTTCAGATAAAAAGCTCCAAAATCTTCATGCAGTATACCTTCCAGCCCCCTGCTTCAATCCTATAGTATAGCTGAACTGTGCTAACTGTGCGACGGAGCTGGACTGTGTTAATTTCAGCACCGGGGACACCCTGCTTCCTAAGATACCTATCTCTGTAGGGAGTGCCTGTATCTGCTTAATGTTTAAATGTCCCTCATCTTGTGGGCCAATAGGAAGCTGCATCGTGTTTTGGTTCTAAAAATGTTATGTTTTAGTTTGGGGGACGTGGTTTCGATTTGAAAAATTTTTTTTTGCGTTTTGGTTCTTGCTTTGCCAAAACTCATTTTTTCTGGTTTTGGATTCTTACCAATTTCTGGAAAAAGGCAGGAAAATGCTAAAGTAGGCATGAAAAATATTAATTATCTGGCAAAATTCGACAATGTCATGTGACATTTAGAATTTCTCAAACAAAAACAGAAAGGGCCAGTGCAACATACAAAATGATACAACTTATAGTACAATACTTAAGTGCTAATTTGCTCATGAATAAGGGTCATTTAGTTAAACCCTGTGGCCAAAGCATTATAAACCTGCAGCCACGTCACAGCATGACCAATTTGTAGGTCCTAACACTACCTGGCACAATTATCATGTACCTCTCTTTTTCTGCTGGAGGGAGAAAGACCACACTGGGTCTGTGATACACAGGATCATGATAAAAACGGCTAATTGGAAAGTGGGGTGGGGTGAGCTTTGAATCCTGGGGAGGAGGGGCCACACCTCCAAGCAACAACAGTTTCATAACCCAGCAAGCTCCAGAACCCCAAAACCCACATCATATATACAGCATACTGTATGTATTAGTGTCAAAAAGCAGTGCTACGGAGAGTGGCAACATATACAAACAGAAATGTCCGGCGCAACATATAAAGTGACACAACATACAGTATACTGCTCATGAGTAAGGGTCATTTCGTTAACTTTTGGCCAACATGTTATAAGCCTGCAGCCAACATCAAGGCATGACCAATTTGCAGGTCCCAACACTACCTAGTAAAAAAAATTCTCTTTCACTTGTCAATTAAACTATTGAACTTTTGACTGAATATTCAAACTTGGAACAAAACATATTGTATGCGATGCACATTTTGGGCAAGTCTGCACATCTCGCACTGATGAGTGGTGAACCCCCAAATTAGTATATTTTTCTTAATCTTGATGTTATATAGCTTTCTTTAGAGATGGGCCATTTCCCTTGTGATCAGGTTTGAGTTCCAAATATTTCTTGGTTTTAGGTTATAGAAACAATCTTAAGGGTTTTGTTTCGCATTTGGCTTTGGATTGTAAGCTCTGGGTAGGTTCTGATTTCACCCACAAAGTTGTGTCCATGTCCATTTAATCTCCTTCTGTAAACTCATTGATGATCATTGTTTTAAGAGAATTAACTCTATGGTCTATTCATGAAAGCCTCTAGTTGCAAAACTGGGGAAAAATCAACACCAGATTTTTTTTAAAGCAAACGTATCAGACGCACTGTGGAATTTTACCTTTGATAAATCAGAGTTTTGCAGTTTGGAGACTTTGTTACATAAACCCCTAACTGTCTGGAATGGTGTGGTACTGTATAGTAACACAGCTTACACATTTTGTCACAAACGTGTGTGTGTGTGTGTGTGTGTGTGTGTGTGTGTGTGTGTGTGTGTGTGTGTGTGTGTGTGTGTGTGTGTGTGTGTTTTTAATATAAATCAGTTCTTTATTATGAGAAAACATTTGTAGCATTTTTTTAAACCATTGTGAATTCAAATGTTAATGTATTATAATGTAACAAGCATTTTTTGTTTCTATAGCAACTATTTACAAAGTCACATCGCCTTCCTCTTCTGTAACAGGCTCTGGCACACCCCTTTTTGAGCCATGCCCTCTCTCTAGCAGTGCACCAATTGTAAAGTATCTAGTGACTGCCTGGTCACATGATCTTCCCCACAGAACTTTGCATCTTTGGTCCTCTTCTGCTACACTGACAGCCATTTAGTGAACCCCTGAGCCGAATCTTCACAGATCGATCAAAGGAGAACGGATTGATCGGCATCTTAGCTAATTACTTATGATTGTGTGGATTGAATTGATGCACATATTAAAGGGATTTTTTTTTTTTTTTAAACGGCAGCTTGGACTGCTGCTTTAAGCAATTCAAAACATAAAAAAAAGCCAAAGAGGCCTTTCAACAAAAGAGAAGAGTTCAAGGTAGAGAAGACCTCATGCTCCATCAGCCATGACTGAGGGATATTTAACACGTACAGTGAAATATTATTCCTTGCCTGATCCAATTAAAGCCTGAGGAGAGAATTTCCTGTGGTCAGTGGGCTGTGCTGAGCTTAGCGGTGGCTTTGGTGATGCTGAGAAATGGTCATGGAAGATCCTGTAGAACATTGCTTGACCATTTATCTGGATTGGAATGAAGAGCTTGGGCTCAGCCATGAATTGATGATCGTGGTTTTCCTCAGGTTCCTATAAATGACAGGGAGGGAATGAGAACTCGCAGCCCACACACGCTCAGTAGGATGAGGAGGGGGAAATATTTTAACTTTGTAGATTTGAGGGTTCGTTTTAATAAGCAACTCACCTCCAATGTACTGTATTTGAATGTCTTGAATTCCTGCAATATTGCATAATGTTTACTGCTTCATACAGTATGTTTTAACTCTTAATAATAATGTCTTTACTTGTATAGCATTGACAGTGTGCACAGCGCTGTACATGGTTTTGCAGCTATGAGCCTGCCCCATAGAGCTTACCATCAATATTTATTTGGTGCCTGAGGCACAGGGAGATAAAGTGAGATAATGTGATTTGCCCACGATCACAAGTAGAGATTGGTGATTTTTTTTTGCGAGTTTGGATCCGCAGCGGATCGTCCGTTACCGTTGCTCCGTGAATTTCCGCAGATCAACCTGAAAAAGGGCGATTCGCGTTTTGCGGATTTTTTATTATTACCAATAGATTTTGTGGATTCTTCAACCAGTGGATGGATTTGTACAATCCAAACTGTGGATTCAGCAATCGGCAAACAGATTGCGGAATCCGCAGATTGGATTCTACAAGTCCATCCACGGATTGTATCCAACGGCGGATTTTGATGAATCCGCAGAAATTTAAACTGCCTAAATCCATTTACGGATTTTACACTGTGAAACAGATTTTGGGCGGATTTGGCCATCTCTAGTAACAAGAAGCTGACACCAGGATTTGAACCAGGTTCCCCTGATATAAACTCAGTGCCCTTGTTATCAGAGTCAGCGCCTTTACTTACAAGCCATTCCTTCCGCTCTCACCATGTAGGGCAAGTAGAAAGCGCTGGGTTTTTAGGGATCCTTGGCACTAAGCCACACAAATGGAATTGTTGATGGAAAATCGATGCTTGGAAATCACAAATCATGTTGCGCTTTTGCTCATCCATACTGTATAAAAACCTTCTTTTAGTAAGTACATTGGTGCAAACTTTTTCTCCCTAAACAACGAGTTGAACCTGTGTCAATATCGACCATTAAGTTGATCCAGGTAGAAATCATAAAAAGTCTATTTCTAATGTTAGCGCAGAATTAAGGGCCTATGTATCGACTAAAATGTATTTGACGCAGCACAAATGGTTCATTTTAGTTTTTTATTATGCTGGTTTAGCATTTTCTTGCTTATTTTGAGTTTTCTCCAAAGTTTAAAAAAAAAAAAATAAACACATTTTTGACAAAACCAAAACACAACACTTTTTTTTAGAACCTAATCCAAAATCCCAGTAAGAGTGCCCACCCATAAGATATGTATCATGTGATATAAATAGACAGCACACATTAGGTACAGGAACCATACAAGGTGACACAGACACTCAAACTCAAGAGGAACACAAGAACAAGAGAAGTAACCATACAATTTGCAGCTCTGGGGACCCCCTCCTTCCATATATTGGTCCTGGTTTTTAAAAGAGATTTAAAATGGCCATCCAATCGGAAGCAGCAGATGGTGTTGCAGTTTTCTGCCTATTGGCCTGAGATTGACCGCCATTTTGTTTCCGCTAAGGGAGATTTAAACCGAGTAACTTCACCGTTTAATATCTCAGGAACAAGGAGATCCCCAAAGCTGAAAATATAGTGGCTTTTTTTTAAATCCTGATTCCCATCAAGTGGTGAAAAACAAGGGGTGGGGGGAATTAAAAAATAAATGAGTAGGAGGAAGTGCTCCTTTAAGTCAGCGGTATATGTAAGAAATAATGTGATGCATATTATAGCACGTTCATATTTGCGGTGAAAAGGGCGATAAAGTCTATCGGCTCAGGTAGAATGAGCTTCGATAGCATATTTAAGGACAATTCTTTTTAAAATACACTATGCTTTAAGTTCAACATGACTGCACAATCCGAATTCATCCCTCATCAAAAGATTCATGCACCTCCTTCTGAGAAAATCCGTCACAGTTCTAGAACCTGCTAATTAATAACAATGCAGGATTAGTTCAGTAATTTCTGCATCATGTTACTGTTGCTATATATAGAATAATGACCAAGCCTACATTTCCTCTCTTCTTAAAGAGGCGGACCGCGCAGCACTTTCAAAATAAAAATTACCTAAGCTGCCGATCGATTCGTTCTCCCGTGATCGATCAGCAAAGATCCTGTTTCCCAGGGTTCACTCAATGGCTGCCACAAGCTGGAAAGTGTTGCAAAGATCTTGCTAATACCTGCTATAGAAATCAAAGGATGCTCAGTATATTAAAACTGATTAAAAATGGTATTAAGAGTTGAATTGAAAAAAAAATGTAGTAAGTATTATCTAATATTACAGAACTGATTTATTTTTTTAAAACCCATAAATGTAGGATATTGCTTGGATTGCACCATTTATATGATTATGTTCACAATAAAGCAAAAATAATGTTTTATCCCCTGATGCACAATACATTAGATTGTAAACTCTTTAGAAGCCCAGCGTCTGACATTCTCTTTACATGAGTGATGTAAAAATAAATAATATATTCTGTCTTGCTAGCTACCCTATATGTTAGGCACGATGGTCTTATAAACAGAATTACTTATAGGAAAGCACTACTGTATTCTCTATTGAAATGTCTTTGATTCCCTGTTTTATTCCCACCTACGTATAGAATGATAACAAGTGTCACACATTGACTGAGACTGCAGTATAGAAATATAGAAATTGTTATTCAAACAGTTATTTGCATCAAGTATATTATTAACCCATCATGAAGAACACTAAAGAGAACAGACAAAAAAAATATATCAAATATTTGTGGGGTTGGTGGTTACATTTCTCTGGGTTTTTATTCCGTAAGTAATATCCTTGGAAATGTAATCATGAGCTTAAACAATTTATGTATGTATAGTACTGCAGGTCAGCTTTCCTCAATGGGTCAAATGTGTCTACAGATATTACTCTAAGAAGTTAGATTAGAGGTTTGTGATTTATATAATGTGATTGTATTCCTTAGTGTGGGCAGTAACAGCTCAAACCTTCAGCATTGTGCAAAGGAAATCCTTTCTATATTTGACTCATGCATGATATGAACTATAAATATCTGAGAAGACCAACTGTTCTTTTCGACATAAGAAACACTTGCAAACCCTAATACAGTATAAGTATAAGTGTTATCTGTAAAATATGTGGTGTATGTCAGAGGTGCTCCACGCCAGTCCTCAAGACCCCGGAACAGGTCAGGTTTAACGAATATCTCAGCTTCAGCACAGGTGGCTCAATCAGTGCCTCGGTCAAAGACGGAGCCACTGATTGAGCCACCTGTGCTGAAGCAGGGACTGAAAGAGCAACCCATGCTTAATGCGGGTACTGATTGAGCCACCTGTGCTGGGGCTGATTGAGCCACCTGTGCTGAAGCAGGGATTGATTGAGCTGCCTGTGCTGAAACTAGGACTGATTCAGCCATCTGTGCTGAAGCTGGGGCTGATTGAGCCAAATGTGGTGAATCAGTGATATCCTCAAAACCTGACCTGTTGTGGGGGTCTTGGACACTGGAGATGAGCTTCCCTGGTGTATGTAACTGCCCAGCAATGCAGCTGCTAACTCACACAAGGAAATATTATGCCAAATTAGACCTGGCAGCTATTTACTGTGACAGGCATGCATAGTGACTGACACAAAATGTGATAAACTTCATTGTCATTATTACGGCGTAACTCCTCCCTAGTTTTTCCTCTGATTAACTCCCCAAATCACAAGCTGATATGCAAGAGGGGTGAGTGCCGGGGGAATTGGAGCAAAAATCTAAATGGATTCACGCAAAGAGTCACCAGGAGAAAATGACACTGCATCAATTTTGCTCAAACATTGCCCTGATACCTAATTCTCACAATGTATGACCGTTTGTTTCTGGAACACCTTAATAAAATAAAATCCCGGGATAACATGCTGAGCCAGTTCTGTTTGTACTGTATATAGAATTCCTTTTAGAGATTGCACACAGGCAATAAGAGGTCATAAATACAGGTCACAATGTCTGGCCAGCTCCTTCAGGACATACCTGGTTACTGACTCCAGGTCTTGTGTGTGATAAAGATCCAGGCCAGTCTGTCTTCATAGCTTACTCTATTGTATCCACATTGCAACAGACCAGAAAAGGGGAATACAAAACCAGGACTGGATCACTATCACACATGTGGCCTAAAATTGTTTGGCAGGTATGCTGAAAGAGTTGAGTCACTGACTTCCATCAGTGGAGATGTATTTACCTTGCTTTGTTATTGGATATTTGATCCTTGTCCAGGAGGCTGGAAACCATCCGGAAGAGATGGAGATGGAGATGAGGTCAAGCACATCTCCCCCAGAGAAGTCAAAACACAAGTCAGCTTCTCCCAACCACCAACAATTGGCTGTGCCAGCCACATCCAACCAGTGCAACAATGCAAATTTGCTCTCCCCCGTGGACAGCCCCCCCAAGGATGAGAAGAACGGGCACCCAAAAGACAATGCAAAGCTAGCCAAGGTCTTTGAGACCCAGTCAATGCCCAATGGGAAAACACGGACCTCTATAAAGACTATGACTCTGAGCAAGAGGAAGCTCTCACAACAGAAAGAAAAAAAAGCCACCCAGATGTTAGCCATTGTCCTTGGTAAGTCCTTCCAGATGTGATTTAAATGAATGGGTGGTTTTAGCATGCATGGGCAGCAGAAACCATAAGCCGTGGTGCATTTTAATTTGCACTGTGTTTATTATATCCACGGCAATGAAGCATTATGAAAAAGCCCAGTTTTAGAGCAAATCAAACATGGTTCTAGATTGAGATGGTTGGGCGAAACTATCAAAATCCGTTTAGAAAAGATTCCAGAGCTTTTAATTTAAAATCCATTGATGGATTGGTTTAGTTTCAATCCGTGCGGATAAATTCAGAACCACTGTTGGATACAATCCACTGGTGGATTTTAAGAATCCAATCCGCAAATTGGATTGTCGGTGGTAAAAAAAAAAAAAAAAAATCCAAAAAAGACGAATTGACTTTTTTTCCGACGGATTCGCGGAAATCCCCAGTCCAAAGGAACCGGCCGATCCGAGGCGGATCCAAATCAGGGGGAAAAAAATTGTCCGTCTCTAGTTCTACGTAGATCAAATATGGCTGCAGGTTTCGAGCTACTGTATACAGAAGTTTGTGCTGTGATGCAATATCTCTTTAGTAACTAATGATCTTCCACAGGAAAATCTCACATACTGTAAGACCCACAAATCATATCAGCACAGTTTTGGGGACATAGCTTTACATCTACTTAATGTATATCTATGCTGAAAAGTAGTATATTAACAGTAATATAAGTTACAGCAATGGCTATTATTCCATTTAGAATCTAATGGTTTTACAGGTCAATGGAACATAACATTCCTGCTTGCACAACCTCTTATCATCAATACTGGTGTTTTGATATCATTAATTAGTAAGGCTTCAACATATTTCACAGTGCAGTAGATCAGGTTACAGTAGATATTGGCCCATATTTTCTAAGTGATGCTATTCTTAGACATCCGACCCCAGAAGATTCATTTTAGCCCATTCCAGTGAACTGGTCATGAGTTGTATTCAGGCCCTTAAGGTGTCTTATGGAATAGCATTGTTTAGTAAATATGGCCCACGATCTTTGTAATTACACATATACAGCTCGACCCCGTTATAGCGCGATCCGCTTATAACACAATGTTTGAGCATGGACCCCGAATTAAAAAAAAAAAAAAATCAAATTTGTTTTTACATATTTTTTGCACATTGCACACACTGCACACACTGCACACACTGCACACACTGCACACACTCACTGCACACTCAGCATACACTGCACATTGCATTCACTCACTCACAGCTCACTGCACATTGCATACACTCACAGGACACTGCACACACTCACAGCACACACACAGGACACTGCACACACTCACAGCACACTCACTGCATACACTCACTGCACACACTCACAGGATACTGCACACACTCACAGGACACTGCACACACTCACAGGACACTGCACACACTCACAGGACACTGCACACACTCACAGGACACTGCACACACTCACAGGACACTGCACACACTCACAGGACACAGCACACACTCACAGCGGCCATTTTGTAATTTTTAAAATTAATTAATTTATTTTATTTAATTAGCGCGACCCGGTTTGTAGCGCGGTCGGATCGGGTGGCCCCCGAGGACCGCGCTATAACGGGGCTGAGCTGTACTAATTATTCAAACACAGTACTGCCACTGAACAGTTATCTTGCAAGGTACGCTGTGCCCTCCTCTTGCCATTTTATATTCTCAAAAAGATTCAAGCAGATCCCAGTTCTCTGAGGAATGTCAACTCCCAACATACAGTAGGTGGTCAGCTTTGGCATACAGCAGAGGTGGCCAACTCCAGTCCTCAAGGCCATGAACAGGTCAAGTTTCAGGACATTCCTGCTTCAACACAGGTGGCTCAATTAGTGGCTCCGTCCAAGACTGAACCTCCTGTGTTGAAGGAGGGATATCCTGAAAATTTGACCTGTTGGTGGCCCTTGACAACTTGTGTTGTCCACCCCTGGCCCACAGTTTATTTATGGTTTCAATACTACAGACCTAGTTTCTGTTCCAACGACAATGATTATAGCCTGTGAATACAATTCCGAAATACAACCCATGTTTGCAGCATTGGTAACATTGTTTGAATGACACACAATCTCTTTCATGTCTCCCAGGTGTTTTTATTATATGCTGGCTACCTTTCTTCATCACCCACATCCTCAACATGCACTGCAACTGCAACATACCGCCAGAGTTGTACAGCGCCTTCACCTGGCTCGGATACGTCAACAGTGCAGTCAATCCTATTATCTATACCACATTCAATGTTGAATTCAGAAAGGCCTTCATTAAAATACTTCACTGCTAGGACAGATGCAGAAGACTTTCTTACAGACAACAACTACAGTATAGAAGGCTACAGACTTGTAAAGGAGGAAAAGCCTTCTTGTGTTACCCAGGACAATAGAAATGAATGTGCACTTACTCCTGTACCAGCCACACTAGAAGCTTGGTAGAAGGGCACCCGGACATAATTACGTCCACTGGAGACCAACACTGGGTGTTGAACTCAAGTCTCATATCTTATTGCCAAGGCAGCCATATAATTTGGTGGGGTGAGCCTTAAGAGTATTAAGCCTTACCTTCCAACTACGTTCAAGAGAATCAATGTCCACTCAAATCAGCCATTGGTAATGACCTTATTTAAAGGTGTCAGGATGTGTAGATGTCATTGCAATCTCACCAAAGACATTGCCATGTGTATCTCGTCTTTGCTATATGAGGGAGGATAGCTAACATTTGCAGGGACTATGCACTGAATCAGGGCCCTGGGGGGTTTCCCTGGAAACTCAAAGCTCTACGCACTCTGGATTGTGCGTTTTTGGGGCTTGTTCTTTCAGTGGTCAATTCTGTGTTCTGGGTTATGTTGTGTTCAGCTCCGGTGTATAATGCAACTAGGAGAACAATGCAAGAGCAGTATAATGCTAAAAATAAAGTGTAAATATATAAAGAGTGATTTGAAAGAAGCCCTAGCCAAAAAAAATATATAAATATATATTTGAGATATGTCTTGCATGGTGTGTGTTACATTTAAATATTCCCATTGTCACACTATGCCCTTAATTTTTTTTAGAGGGGGGTAAAGGGGGGATACAAAAACAAAATAATTCTCTCCAATCCTGTCTGGTTCTTATGGTAGTTACAGCTTCTGCTTTTCTGGGATCTGCACTGGTGGTTTGCAATGAATTTAATGTCAATCCAGTTATCATTCAAAGGGGAAAAAATAATGACAAGCTCACCTGTGTAATTATGTAAGACAACAGTGCAGTGTCTGTGGCTTGTCCTTTTTTTCAAAACCAGCGTTACTGGCTGATTACAATGTCTTTACAGGTGCCAGGAGGTTAGCATGTCTAAGAAATGTAATGATGAATTTATAAAGAGAGCCTTTATCCAAAGCACTTTACAACTTTGTATTTGAACATGTCCTATTGCAGGGGGTGTCCAAGTCCAGTTCTAAAGCCCTCCCACCCCTAAACAGGTCAGCTTTTCAGGTTATCCCTGTTTCAGCACAGGTGGCTCAATCAGTCCCTGTTTCAGCACAGGTGACTCAATCAGAGGCTCAGTCAAAGACTGAGCCACCTATGCTGAAGCAGGGACTGATTGAGCCACCTGTATTGAAGCACTGACTGATTGAGCCACCTGTGCTGAATCAGGGAATGCTTGAGTCACCTGGGCTGAAGCAGGAATATCCAGAAAACCTGACCTGGTGGAGGGCTTGAGGACTGGAGCTGTGCACCCGTGATCTATAGTAATGGCCACATACGAACATGATTTTTCTCAGAAACTGTGTAAAGTGTATTCACTCCTAGGGGCCTATGCAGAGAGCAGCGGTTAAAAAAATTGGAGATTTGAAACACTTTACCATATAATGGCGCGAATGTATCTCCGTATGCAGAAAGGTAGGATAAGTGCCAATATTACCATGCAGGAATATGTAGAGTTGAAAACGGCGTGATTAGCGCGGTAGAAAACTGCTTAGAAAAAAACGGATATTGCTGGTTATGTAATCTGGAGCCCCCCTGCATCCATCGGCGGCAGGACAAAAGGGCTGCTTATTTTGTTACTGTTCCCTATCGCCGCTCACATGCACCGTCTTGCCAACTTTTGTTGGCGTGCATACTTGGAGAACATCTCTCCATGATTTTGGCGACATGAGCCGCGAAATGATGATCGGCCCTTCCTGCATACGGCGGTTTGAAATACTGCAGAAATAGAGGTTCGCGCCAACTGCGCGGCGCGTTTTTAAAACAAAAAAATAAAAATTGGCGCTTTTCTCTCTTTTCCCCTCTTTCGCGCCAGTTCATGAATTTCTGTTGCCAAATTTTCCTGCAGCCTGGCGATATACCGCGCCTCGCTGCCCTCTGCATAGGCCCCTTAGGTTGGAAAAACAAATAGCTGTAGATGATGGTAATTCTCTCCTCACACATGTGGAACATGCTGCACTCCTTGCATATCTTCAAAGAACTATTTCAAAGGCTTATGGAACTGTCATTACTTATTTGGATGTATTATGCAGTGACGTTCCTCCTTTGTAGACAGAAAACACAAACAAGAGCAATAACCAATGAATCATTCTTGAAGGGGAACAAGGCTATAGGGGTGACATATTCATATGCCCCGCAGTAATTCACAACCAACGCTTTCATTTTTAAGCAAGCTTTTCCAAATGTGTTTACAAATGAGTCCATTTAGACTAGATGGACAACAACAAAGGATTTATTAGAGTCTGACTGAAATGAATGACTCTTTAAGAATAGACACAAGGTACAAGTATTTGGTTTTTTAGGTGTCACGAAGTGATACATGACACAGAAGATTCCCCTGCAGTCCTTGAACAGATGGCTGTGTTGGAATATGTCCCATTTCAATTATGATCAGATACACAGTGACATTATTTGCCTCTGTCAATGGTCATGTTAGATATAAAGCGATTAAGCAATTGTTTTTTTTCCCCTGGCAGCTAAAAGAGACCAATTCACCTGCAAAAAAAGAATTGTTGTGGGTCATATATATATATATATATATATATATATATATAGTATATCTCTCTTTACTTATTATTTTTGTAACCATTAATAAGCTGTGATGAAGAGGATGATTCCAGTTGTCATTTATACCAGGGGGTTCTCTGGACCCCTCTTCAGGTCAGGTTTTAAGGATATCCCTGCTTCAGCACAGGTGCTGCAGTCTTCGACTGAGCAACTGATTGAGCCACCTGTTCTGAAGCTGGGATTTCCTTACAACCTGCTCTGTTTTAGGGGCTTGAGGACTGGAGTTGGGAACCCCTGATTTATACATTAGGAGTGACTTCTGTTCTAGCCCCGGAAGCAAATTCCTGTGGGTTTGTTGGCTATTACACCTCTTATTGCACCTATTTTAAAACTGCAAAGTCAATCAAAAACCTCCCACTGTCAACATGGGATTATCCAATCTGCTATCCAAGGCTGGTAGAATAGCGCTGGTTTTTTTAGTGTCTGTGTAACATTGTGCAGTAGGGGGCCATCAGCGGTAATATGCAGTTATGCGCAGCTCTTCACGGGGCAGGACTTTCTCAGTGGCGTTAAACCATAAAAGATTAATGTGCCTCCCTTTGATCTCCCCCCATCTACAAATGGAGACAACCATTTTTGTGGAAGTAAAAATAAGTTCACAGCTTTATTTATTTCACAACATTGGAAAATAAACTGTCAGTTTAGTCCCTGTATGCAGACGACCCGATGCGTCCTGCAAGTAGGATGGCAGAAGACCCTTAGGCCATGTCCGGCTGGTCTCACACCCCCAACTCAGGAAAGCTCCATGCCCTGCCCCACCTTTCAACAGCCTTGGTCTAACCGCATAAGTCGTTGCCCAGTTTCACAAGACTTGGGCACTGGTACAGCCCGGCCACATAAGTCGGCGCCTCTGGCCTGCCCAATCTCTTCTGTGAACTTTACCCAACTGCATTAGTTGGTGCCTTCTTAGAATTTCCCGGCACCCATGAACTGATTGGCCTGACAGTTCCACCTAAGCTGTGACGATGGACCTGGGGGCAGAAACTTAGAGATATGGTTAGACTTACCAATGGTATTTCAAGGGGTGGGAAAAAAGAGACAATTAGTTAGATTCTGGTCGGGTTTCAGGTTATGTAAGCCCCAATCCCCACCCCTTTTCCTACACTACGCATGGGGAGGGGGAAGGCGGGAGCTCCCCGACACCAATCTGTGTGAGGTACTGCAGCCATTTTGGGGCTTCTGCCTCTTTATTATAGGAGCTGTGCCACATTCTGTAAATGGACATTTAATACTTCTAACTGAAACCTAATACATACTCAACATTGCGATTCTGACAGTTCTGCCAGTGCAGATTCCAGCTATACCACCGCCATGCTGCTTTATCCCAGCAATCTCCCCAGGCACCTTGCTCTAGAGAGGAACGGGAAACACCTAGTGGATTTAACCACATATTTTCATTGTTCCACATAAGTCAGTAGTAATTAGACATCCATTGCTGTCCATCAGGAAACATGCAAGTTTTCCAACAAATATAACACAAAGTCCAATCAACCTGGAATACTGTGGAGTTACAGAAGGTATGCAAATTCCATGAAAGAACTGTAGGTTTGTTCTAGGGTGTGAAACATAATGGACCAACAGGAGTTATTCATACTGGGGTCATAGTGGTACTCAGGCTTCCTAGACTAGATATCTACACACTATCTGCAAGAGACCTCCAATGAATATGTCAACTTATTGTCTTATACAATTAGGGGTTTCTCTATGATGAAAACAGCTGGAGAGACAAAGCCATCAGAATCAGAAACTTGCAGTACACAAATCCAAAAATGAGTGCGGCAGAGTCTATTAGAAATGTTGGCAGGAGATTATAAATGAGACACTCACCACTGGCCATCATATCATGATATGTTACCATACCACTGTGCAGTATTGTGAAGTACTGTGCAAGCATTAACACTGAATCCTATGGCAAATCTGTGAATGTTGTGATATATTGCATTATGTTGTCATAGCATCACTATAAATGGCACAGTTCCCATCTATGTGCCATATTAAACATCACTGAATGATCAAGGTTCTGGTGTGTCTGTACTGAATCCACTCACTGACCAGTGACCATATAGATGTACTGTACTACGGAATG
The DNA here is from genome assembly GCF_040206685.1 of Ascaphus truei. Lineage (NCBI taxonomy): Eukaryota > Metazoa > Chordata > Amphibia > Anura > Ascaphidae > Ascaphus > Ascaphus truei. The sequence goes on along the minus strand of NC_134488.1, from coordinate 42,367,368 downwards.
CATAACGCTTGGTTTAGCACAGCTAAAACGTTATAACAGGTGTTAGTCCAGACGGAACCTGTGCTAATTCTCATGTGACCATCTTCCAACATGTCCCTTTACAATCCATTCTAGTGTCTTTTAGAACAGTGGTGCTCAACTCCAGTCTTCAAGACCCCCCTGCCCCAACAGGTCTGGTTTCTGAAGATATCCCCACTTCAGCACAGGTGGCTCAATCAGTGCCAGCTTCAGCACAGGTGGCTCAGTCAGTCCCTGCTTCAGCACAGGATGCTCAATCAGTTGCTCAGTCTTCGATTGAGCCACTAATTGAGACACCTGTGCTGGAGCTGGGATATCCTAAAAACCTGACCTGTTGGGGGGTCGTAAGGGCTGGAGTTGAGCACCAGTGTTCTAGAAAAGAAGATGTCTTATGAAGTAACACAGATGTATAAATATCGCCTTTTATGTCTGTTGTGCTATAATTGGTGTGTAGGGTGACTTCTAGCACAGAGGATTCTTATGGAATCCCACGTCTTAGTCAATATGGCACTCACTGCTTTGAATGAATTAATGTCTACAAATGTTAATACAGTTTGTGTATTGCACCAGGATCTCTGCCAATTTGTGCACACAGAAGACCCCATTTTTAATGTGTCAGCCCTCTCATGTAGCCGCCCAGGAAAGTGTTTCTTTTAATTGGTTCTGAAGAAACAGAATACCTGATCGCATTTCCTCCCCCCTTGCTTGTCAGTAAGATACACTAAACTAATCTCTTGTCCAAAACAACACAGACATTGCCTATTATAAATAATAGCCTTCGTGGATAACTGATACTCAGACATACATGTTTCAGGAACATGTAGGTTGTTCATTCATGTCAATCCTGTAGAATGGGCATGTAGTTATCACATGTACCAGACCGTTAAGTCTGACTCTACACTCAGAATGTAGCTCTGTGTCCTTTGTATAAGATATAAGAAATACATTCATTACATCTGATACATTAAATACAAGTGTATTAAGCCAAAAATGCAGAGCAGGCTTGTTGGTTTTGTTGATGCATAAGAAGTTGACCAATTTTGGAAGGATGCACAAAAATGTAAATGTCCCATTATAATATGTATGTTATCTCTTCCAATATCTACTTATTTCTCATATCACTTCTCGGTAGATGCAGGACAACATTTGATTAAGATTTTTGTTGCATTATGGTTATTGATGCCTAACTTTCAATGCCATTTTTTTTTAATTCTTTTATAAATGTGGTGAAGCAGAGATAAGTGATTGAGCTGCAGGCAAGGATTCTGGATAACAGCAGGAACTCTGTGCTCAAATTGTGAAGATTGTACAGCTTCACTAATGTTGAAGTACAAAGGTAAATCTAAAATATATAGATTTTTTCTCAGCTTCCAGAGGCAGCCATCTTTGGCTTGTAATGTCACGTGAGACCAGTGGCTTCTAACCTTTTTTTTGGTTCTGGATATCGTCCCGCCGCACTATTCTAATAAAGTCTTACACCAGACATTATGACATAATAAACTGTTTTATTTACAGGTTGCAAGCGCACAGCGTTTTGGTTAAGGAGCCCCAAGTGAAATTCTGAGGATCCCCCAACCATCTCTAATGGCAACTCTGTGATCCGATGCATTGTGAGGAACCCCAACCCTCTCTAATAGCGCGTCTCAGATCAGGTGCATTGTAAGGAACCCCAACCCTCTCTAATAGCGCGTCTGAGATCAGATGCATTGTAAATTCTTCTGTATTTGATACAATTTTCAAATGACCAGAACATTTGAGGGAACCCTTTAGGGACGCCCGCGGAATCCAAGGGATCCTAGGAACCCCGGTTGAAAAATACTGTGTTAGACACTGCAAAGTTAAACTACATTTAGGGCTCGATTCACTATAGGGCATTAGGCTATTTAATGAAGCATTCATCTTAGTTAACACGCTTGTTACTTATTGTATATTCACTAAGGAAATTAATGTGAAGTTATTTAGTTTTTCGGGCTATAAAAAAGACCGTAAAAATGTCTATTTTTCCTCGGGTACCCGGTACCCGGTTTCCTTCAATTTAGGGGACTCGGTACAACACTAGTTGAAACTTATTCCAACTTCACATTGGCAAAGCCAGTATAACCAGCCTCACACTGATGAGACCCAAAAAGGTTGAAAGAGCTGTCTGTGAGTAGGGTTACTGGCTCTGCATTTCTTTAAGGAAGGAGGATGCAGGGACACGGTCTTATTCTTCATCAAAATGTATTGTGCCAGTGAAACCAACGTTTCGGCAGAGCTGTGCTGCCTTTTTCAAGGTGGCAGCACAGCTCTGCCGAAACGTTGGTTTCACTGGCACAATACATTTCAATGAAGATTAATACTGTGTGCCCTCATCCTCCTGCCTGACTACTCACCTTGGGAACCTTGGATCTCCTGGCAGCTAAGTAGCCAACTTCGATACCAGTTGATTGAGTGCGTGTACAATCCTTCTTTTTCTGCATCTCTTTAACCCATGCTGTGCTGAAAAGCTGTGTAACACGGCAGGCATACTGTAAGCTTATAGGGATCCCATGTGAAAATGAACATAAAATAAATGGTGACATTATGTGCCCATTTGCATGTCATTTCCCAGAATCCCTTGGTGCAGTGGAAGCGCTGTATCTAAGGCTATGCTTATAGTGTCGGCGACAGTGACGAGATGTCGCGTCAAATCAAATGCATTGCCGCCATCGCGTGCGCTTATAGTAAGCGCGACGCGCCGGAGCGACGGCTTAGTCGAGATCGCTGGAAGTCATCTCAATTTGATTTTTCCAGCAACTGCAGCCTCACATCACCGTCGCCGGCTCTATAAGCGCAGCCTAAGATAATGGTGATAACACACACTTTTACATCACCAACATTCAGGGACCATTTAACACCTGTAGTCATAAAATCGCATACTGCACAGGGGGGGGGGGGGATAGGCTTCAATCACAGATCACATTCCAGGATGCACTGTTTTAAAGTAAAAATCCCTGTGTGCTTTATCCATTGTAACAACGCCGGAAGAAGAGATCAGTGTATTTCGAAAGCTCGCACAAAGAAAAGATTTTGTTAGCCACAGAACCAAAAGAGACAGCACTCCCAATAGACAATCCACAATTGCCTGGTGCTTGTCTCCTGTATTGTATTGTATGTCTTTATTTATATAGCGCCAAAAGTGTACTCAGCGCTTCACAAAGAATACAGTACGGGGAATTTTAAAAATACTATAAGTGCAGCAAAAATCAGACAATGGGAAAGGAAATCCCTGCCCCGAAGAGCTTACAATCTAAGAGGTTTGAGGGGAAACTTACAGAGACAGCAGGTGAGGGAATAAGTGCTGTGAATGGGTGTGCTTGGCCACAATGGGTGGTATAAGTGACTGTGGGACAATAGCCATAAGGGCAGACTATTGGGATGCTTGATTTGTTTGGCAAGTTTTAAGGTTAGTCAGTATTAAATGAAAAGGTTAACACCATTTACAGGGGAAGAGATGGCAGGGAGGCATGGGTAAGATCAGGTGTGTATGTCTGGGTTCAGACTTAGGGGAGATCCTCAGCAGCGGGAAGGAGTAGATAGAGGTTGTGAATAGAGGATTTGTGTGGGTGTTTTTTTATTGAGGGGTAAAGAAGTTGTTGGGAGAGAGGTGTATAAATAATGGTGCAGTGGGGAGTGGGGATGTTGTAGAGAACAGAAATGCTCACAAAGGAGTGAGGAAACAGTAAACAGAAATGATAGGTAAATAATACGTTACCATCCAGAAGAAAGGCAAAGCAGAGACAGCACTCAGAAGGTAAGTTTTCAAAAAGCTGGCATTTTTGACCATATAGCTTTTTGAAAACTTACCTTCTGAGTGCTGTCTCTGCTTTGCCTTTCTTCTGGATGGTAACGTATTATATATATATATATATATATATATATATATATATATATATATAGTACATTCTATTTATTCCCAGGATGCTTTTAACAAGGTTTTCCACGGAAGGCATTAGCTATTCCTGTTTGTTCCAATATAGAACAGAAGGAAAGTCTCTGACGATTTTCTTTAAAACACATCACACCACGCGTTGTATAAATATATCAGTACCTTGTGCATCACCGGGTTGTGTCAGCAAGGAATATTTGAGTTAAGTGCACTGAAGTAAGAGCACCTTTAAATGTAATACATTCCGTATTCGTTTGAATGTTTATCGATTATATGAAGGTATGTGTAGCTTTTCAACTGTAGTTCTGAAAGGCAAACGCCAAATAAAGTCCACGTTCAGTATGCTGTGAAGACCTCTTCTCTGGGCTGGAGAAAATGTTAGCACTTCAATGGAACTCTTCTGCAGCACTGGGAAAACAGCTTAACAGCATATTAACCTTTCATCCCAGACAGTCCAAATGACATGGGGTAATCTCTTGATATTAAATTAGTTTTATTGTTATAAAAGGTAAAGAGATTTAACAAACAGCAAAATAAAGGTTTCGGTGCAGTAAGGACAGTGACACTGTGGAATTTACTAGCCATGACCTGGGCACTGTGATGGCAGAGGCAGTAGGTATTTTTAAGAGAAGGTTAGGCATCTTCTGAAGGTATACATGGATATTCTGAGCAGAACATTGATCCAGGGAGAAATCCAATTGATATTATTGGAGTCAGGAAGGATCTTTCTTCCCATACGTGACAACATTGGCAAATGCTTCACTGGGTTTTTCGTGTTTGCGTTCCTCTATATCAACAGAACTATAAATATAGGATCATTATCTCCTCTGGATAGAAGTTAACACAGATTGAACTATGTGGACCTATGTCATTTTAAAACCTAATCTACAACGTAATGATGTAAGTAGAACCACTAAGAATGGATAAGCACGCCATCTTTTATAACCCTCTGTAAATGTTTTTGAAACCAATTTATCAAAATAGACAATGGAGAAAGTTTTACAGTTTCTAAAGATGCCTCGATTGAGAATGTAAACAGCTAATGTACAATCCAGATAATATACTCAGTTTAGCCGTGTATTGGTTGGCATCATTTTGTAAATAGATATGGGGATACCCTGTCAGCATTGGAGTTGCCAGTTCCTCTTTAAGAAACAACAGAGAGCAGGGCATGGGAGTATAGAATGAAAGAGCACGACAACGGTTATGGAATGTATAGGATTCTAATACTCGGTGATGGGACAAGACACTATGAAGTACTTTCCCGATTCCTGTTAGCAAACGCTTTTGTTTTTTTATTTTTAAGATTTTAACATTTCCACAGCAAATACAAATACCCTTTGTGAGCACATTCACGTCTCAGACAGGTTTGCAACCCTGTATTTCCCCATTATCGCTTAGCAAACAGTGCTTTCACTGCAGCCAGGGATTCTGGGTAATAACATGCAAATCAACACAGTGTGTCACTTTATTTTAAATCCATTTTAACACGGATCCCTATAAGCTTATGACTGCCGCATTACACAGATTTTCAGCACAGCCTGGGTTAAAGAAGTATACAACAAAAAAACAAAAATGCCCAAAGCTACTTCCATTGTGACAAAAATACACAGTGCAATACCTATATATCTCTTGTAAAAAGGGTCATTTAGTTTAACCCTTTGGCCAATGGTTGGGGTTTCTCAGAGCTTGTTGGGAATCTGTATATTTTGGGTTAAAGAAGTGCATGGCCAGTAAACCTACTCACAGACAGCTGTTTCAACCTTTTGGGTCTCATCAGTGATGGCTAAGCAACGTGAAGCTGGTACGTGGGTATAACCGGACATTAAAAAAGTTATGGTGGGTACAAAAAGTGACAAAGTGAGCATTTTCAAAACAATTTGCCTGAAGGATTACACTCCTGTCAGTTTGCACAGTCAGCATCATTCCTTCTATCCTTCTAGCAAAACGTGACAGCTGCAGGAACGCAAATTCTGTATACACAATATAGTTTATTGCACAATGCTAGCCTGTGGGACCTTTATAGAGGTTACATAATCATTATTCCCTCCTTCTACACTACAGACGCACTCTCTCTGTATGTCCTTGAAATTGCTACCTAAATAAAACCTTCCTCCCCTTTGGACTCTTTAATCCAGGGAGATGTCTTTCTGGGTTTGGAAGGTCCATTTGCGCCCCCTTGAATACAATGAATGGGCACCATCACATTTGACGGTCTTTGAAACTAGACTTCTATAGAATACTCTGCGTTGGATTGGTCACAGCTGAAACAAATCCCGTGATTTTAAAATCTCATGGTCATCTTCACTCCTGCCAAAATCCAGAGGGTTCCCTGGAGACACACAAAGGATTTGCTGACAGATTTTGTACTGTAAATACGTATGATACTAAGCAAAGCTATTTTGCATTATTGATATACGATTTACTGCACCCATAGTGTATGCATTCTCTTCCCAGGAAATGTGTTTACCTGCACTCGTGTTTAAATTAGGGGGGACATTTCAGTTTAAATTAGGGGGGGCATTTCATTGATATAAACCAAGGATGGCAAACTCCAGTCCTCAAGGGCTACTAGAAGGTCAGGTTTTCAGGATATCCTTGCGTCAGCACAGGTGGCTGTCAGCGCAGCCACTGATTGAGCCACCTGTGCTGAAGCTGGGAATGATTGAGCCCCCTGTGCTGAAGCAGGGATATCCTGAAAACCTGACTTGTTGGCGGCCCTTGAGGACTGGAGTTGACTCCCTCCCTGATAGAGATTGTAACACACTGCTAACGTATCACCGAAGCAGGTAAATGTTAATAGTTTCCTGTTATTCATAAAGAGAGGACTCCGAGGTCAGGCCTTTCTAGTGCTACTGTAGTTTATATTTTGTCGCATAAGTACAGAATATGCCATATCCGCTCTCCACAAACTCTATAATGGCTTCCACACAGTGTCCTGAATTGAAAAATGTTCCAGCAAAGCCTATTATTCGTAATAGGAAATTACAAGCTGGAGAGGGGAAGCAGAGTAAAAATGTATGTTATGGGAGCAAACCCTCCCTGTGGCTATGTGACAAGGCAATATCAGATATAGTTCCCTATCTAATCTGTTTGTTTCACAACCCTCCTATGAAATTGTCATTGCTCATCATATTTTCAATTTCCAGCTCGTTTTTATTTCCATTCTCTCCTCTCACTCCTCCCTCAGGCCTTCAACTGTCACTTCCAACTTGTCACACGACTGGTTAGGTCATCATCTAAATTATTTTATTCTATCTTACAGTATGTCTTCCCTATACTGCCCTTGTGCGCAGTGCTATACATAACAGAACAATGCAGTCTGATTGTACAAGCCCTGTGTTTTCCTCGAATGCAGGCTCCAGCCATCTTGAATTTAAAAATGGCTGCCCCAGGGCACACTTTTATGCCCAGCTAATTGGTGATTAACTGCTAAATTAGATATCGCTAAAGTAACTTTTTTTCTATGCAGTAATCATAGTGCTGTTTAGTGTAAAAGTGAACACACACCCATAAACTTAACAAAAAGGTAACAAGGAGCAGGTGGTACACTTTTAGTGCAACAAAGCCATTGTCTCCATTAGACTCTGGAGGAATTTGCTGGACTCACAACAGATTATGGGTCAATAACATATCAGACAGTCCATTAAATTCTTATTTATTCAGATGGAGAGTTTATTTTTCAACGAGAGATCGATACTGTTTGCCTATTGAAACAGGAACCCAACTTTGTCATGGTAATGTGAAGCTATTACTTTTGGTTTATGTTTCTTAAAAAATCAATCTGTCGTCTCCATACTGTTCTTGCTTCTTATCATAACTTCATTTTTTTTTATTATCATAAACAAGAGCAACATACTGTTATCTGCCTTGGATACAAATCTGTTTATTCCAGTATGGGTATCTACTGTAGACTTCACAGCTGTTCTAGTACAATGACATAAAGAGTATTACGGTCGGGATTACCCTTGTAAGCATCCGGTTGGGCCTAAAATATGCCAGTTTAGTTTAGCATATGAGAAACCCCGTTGCTGTTAGAGGTGCAAGCAATGTAATCCCATTAAGAAATGCCCACCTCCAAAGACCACATTCAATGAGATTTGGGGGTTCTGGAGTCAAATATGGTAAACGTACTAATCAGTGATACTCCGTTGATGTCTCTGAGGCTGCTGGTGCTAAACATCTGTGAGACTAACTCCAAATCAGTGAGATTCACAGAAACGTGATGGGATTTTAAAGGTCTGTCCTCATTAAAGCACTCATTTGTGATGCTAAATAATAATAGATTCTTTTTTTAGTTACTGTAAATTTATTTAGACCTTTGGAAAATGTTGGTCCCACTGTAGAGGGAGAGGGGGTTGGCCCGGTATTAAAGGGGTTGCACCCCATATGGCCACCCCCTGACCTCACCAGGGAGGCAAGGGGTTAACTGGACTGCGGTTCAGAAATGTGGCTTACACCTTGTCATGTCAGGAAACTGTATGTTCCCCTGTTCCCATGTTTCATTATAATCCTGTATTTTAATGTTTTAAAGTGCATTTCTGTATCTCCAGTTCTGGAGGTCGCAGAGAGTTGATATTTGGCCAATATGTGGAGTCACTGTAGGCATTACAAACTGGCAAATTTCGACCCACTGAGCCCACCAGAATGGAACTTATTAATATGTGTAGATATTAAAGAGTATATGTATGGTATTTTTGATCTGTCCTGAAAATGCAGACTCCCTCTGCTATGCTAATAGGTCATGAAGGGCAGTCGGCTGATTGAGCCTAAGCACTGTGATCAAAAGTTAACTGCCTGATTGTTTACACTAAGTACTAATCAACAGACTCTGTCACTCTAATTGTTACCTGAGGGTGGAGAATCATCAAACTGGAGTGGTTTGTAAGTGTTATGTCTACACCTACAAACAATGCAGATACTTCATTTGGTAGACTGGTCGTTGCCCCTGATTTAATTATGGGGCTACCCATAGATTCCCAGTACACATGGGCTAATTAGCTGGGGGGCATGGGTTAATCTGTGTCTCCACGTTAGGGATTGGATACAGATAATTGTTCACCAATATTCTGTATTCAATCTTAAGAATAGGGTTACACAGGTATATAAACTGTGTAAACCCTACAGTTTTTAGTTGTTCTTCTGATTCCACCTGGGATGTCACCGGATTGCTGGAGAATTGCTAGCTGATACTTCTCCATCCCCCAACCCTAAGTAAGTATTACCTTCTTGCCTGTTAATTGTACTATATTGCTGTGTTCACCTTTTTTAAGGAATACATTATATTTTATTATATCTAAGCCTTGTTCAGTTCAACCCAGATATTTGGTGTTCATTACATCTTGCCATAAGCTACCGTGACAAGCTCTATAATAAACTGGTGGCAAGCGGTGGGATTGAACTGAACCTATATTACAGTGTTCTGTGGGACCCTGTAATATAGTGGGAACTCGAAGGGAATTGCGAGTTCCTGGGACTAAAGATATTGAACACACAGTAGTGCAACAGTTAACACAAGTTGTAACACCACCTCACTGCTGCGACCGTGAACCATGAGCGAGGCTGAAGGCTCATCCAACATCAGGACCCGAGCTCAGCTGAAGGACAAGTGCAGTGAATATGGACTGCCCTATGAGAACCAGGAGGTCGCAGACATTGTTGACGCAATCGGTGACTATGAAGCCCGGCTTGCAGAGCCTCAGGATACGGCTCAGCTTGCCCTTATACAGCCACACGGAGATCAGGGAAGGAACCCAGTGCCGGGGCGGCGGAATCTCGGGGAGGGAACGAGTGCACCTCCCGGGAGCAGTGCAACAGGAGGGGTACTGGTTGCTGCGGCTACCAGTCCGTTCACCCCTGAAATGTTGTCACTGATTACTGCGTGGGGTGACAGAGGGACACCGGAGGAGCGGCTGCAGTTTATCACTAGGGCAGTGAACAGACCCGCTTATTGCCCCCCTGTCCAACCCAACACAGATGTACTCAAACTGGATCAGCACAGTCTCACCAAGTCGTGGAAGGTACTGATCAGATCGACAGTTTTTTAAAGAACTTTGAGACACAGTGTCGGCGGTACAAAGTGCTTCCCCAGCATAGGGTTGCACGTTTGGACCCCTTACTGTCCAGCTTGGCGAAGCAGATGATGATGGCGCTTCCAGATGAGTGTGCTGATGACTATGACCACCTGAAAGAACTGTTATTGTTTCAGTACGGTTACACCCCTGAAGCCTACGGGGTAAATTCCGGCAGGAAGAGAGGCAGCCCCAGGAGTCCTATGTCACCTACGTGACCCGCATGGCTTTGTACGGGATACGCTGGGTGGAGGGCTATGAGGCACGGACTTACCAACGACTGCTGGACCTCATCTTTCAGGAGCAGCTCATGCAGCAGTGCCCACCGGCGGTGAGGGCTTGGATGTACAACAAGAAGCCCAAGACTTACCAGGAGGCGGCGAGGCTTGCAGACGACTATGTGGCTAGCCGAGCCCTGATGACCGCCAAAGAAGTAGCCAAGGCGGCGGTGGTGGCGGCACCGGCCAGAAAGTCTGCCAATACCCCCCAATGGACTCAGAGGCCGCCTGCGGGCAGCAGTCCACCAAAGGCGGGGGAGCTCCGGCACGAACGCCGGTGCTACAACTGCAACCGCCCTGGTCACATCAGACCAGATTGCCCGGAACCCCTGCATTCCGGCAGACCCCATCATGGGCAATGCACTCCAGCTGCAAAGCCGGTAGCCCGCATGCGGGTGGCTTCCACCAAAGACTCCAGACCGGTCATGGAACCAACTCCCAGCGAGACGTCCCATGCCACACCTGTCCCGGTTTCATCGGTGCCTACAGCCAGGAGCGGAGGACATCTCAGCGCGGACCTGCAGCAGATGGATGGCCGGAGCAGACATCTCACCCCGGTCACAGTCGGTGACCGGCAAGCAGTCGGCTTGCTGGATTCAGGAGCTGCAGTGACCCTGGTCTGACCTGATATGGTCCGGCCAGAGGAATTACTCCCAGGCCCTGGGATACACTGTGGCTGACGGAGAGCCACGTTTCCTGCAAGTGCCCAGAATCTTTATGGATTGGGAGGAGGGCCAGGGTGTGCGGGAGGTGGGGGTTTTACCCGGTTTGGATGCCGATGTTCTTCTTGGCAATGATCTGGGACCGATGACCTGCACCTATGACCGAGTGCCCAAGCCCACTGCAGTGGCAGCGGTTACCCGGAGCCAGACAGCGGCAATGGCGGCGGCGCCAGTCCCCCAGCCTTTGGGACCAACGTTAGCGGAGGGCACAGAGGAGCCCGGGGAGGTAAGCCAGGATCAGTTGCCACCACAGACTGACTTACTGTTCCCCCTCACCCTTCCCCATTCTCCGGACAATGACATGACTGGGGGATGGCCAGAATTAGGAGCCCAGTTTACGGAGGCAGTGAAGACAGACCCTACCCTGGCCGGCGTGAGACTTCGGGCGTCCGAATCTCAGGCAGGGGAAGGTACTGAGCACTGCCTATGGTATAAGGGACTCCTGTATAAAGAAGAAGGGAACCCAGGGATAGAGGAGGGATTGACCGGTAAGAGACAGCTAGTAGTGCCCCTGGGGTACCGAAAGCAACTGTTCGGGTAGCTCACTCTATTCCGTTAGCGGGACATCAGGGGGTCAACAGAGCGCGAGCCCGGTTATTACAGCTTTAGTACTGGCCGGGGGCATCTCGAGATGTAGGCACTTTCTGCCGCTCTTGTGATGCCTGCCAGCAAGTGGGTAAGGCGGGCGACCATGTGAAGGCACCCCTGAAACCCCTACCGATAATAGGGGAACCCTTCCAGAAAGTAGCGATGGATCTTGTAGGACCCCTTATGATTCCTAGCAGGTCAGGGAAGCGCTACATCCTCACGGTGGTGGATTTTGCCACCCGGTACCCTGAGGCGGTAGCGCTTGGCACCATCGATGCCAAGACAGTGGCAGCAGCTTTGCTGAACATTTTTTCTAGGGTAGGTTTCCCTAGTGAGGTCCTAACCGATCAGGGGTCGCAGTTCATGAGTGAACTGTTACATTGTCTCTGGGATGCATGCGGTGTACAGCACCGGCGCACTACCCCTTACCATCCCCAGACAAACGGATTATGTGAGAGGTTTAACGGTACCCTGAAGCAGATGCTCCAGACCTTTATAGAGGCGGAGGGGAAAGACTGGGAGATTCATTTACAGCACTTGCTGTTTGCCTACCGAGAGGTACCGCATGAATCTACAGGCTTCTCCCCCTTCGAGCTACTATATGGCCACAGGGTACGTGGACCTCTGGACCTATTCCGTGAGGGATGGGAAGGGGAGGATACTGCTACTGATGCTTCAGTGATCCAGTATGTAGTAGATCTCCGAGACCGGTTAGAGATGCTCATGGGGGTTGCCCAGGACCACCTCAGGGCCGCTCAGACCAAACAAAAGCAATGGTATGACCGGAATGCCCGTAGCAGAGAATTCATCCCTGGACAGCAGGTGCTTGTTCTCAAACCCACTCGGGAGAGCAAGTTGATGGCTGCCTGGTCGGGACCGTACCCGGTCATCCGAAAGGTGAATGAGTACAACTACGTTGTACAGGTAGAGCCTGAGAGGCATAAGACATAACACGTTAATATGCTGAAAGAATACAGAGCACCGAGTATGGGAGCAGTAATGGCCATTTGTAGCCCACTGCTGGAGGATCCGGCGAGCAATGCTCTGCCTGATCTCCTAGGGGAGGCTAGGCAGGGAAACACTGTGGAGCAGGTAGAGATAGGGGCACAGTTGAGTGCTAGGCAGCAGGTAGAAGCCAGGGACATGCTAGCTAAGTATAGGGCCCTCTTCACTGACATGCCAGGGACCACACATCTCACAAAACACCCAGTGGACACAGGGGATCTGCAGCCTCTGCATAAGCACGCTTATAGAGTGTCAGCAGAGGTCAAGACCAGTATGGAAAGGGAGATAGAGGAGATGCTGACCCTAGGGGTAATTACTCCGTTCCAGAGTCCTTGGGCAAGCCCGGTAGTTCTAGTCCCTAAGAAAGACAAAACCACCCGGTTTTGTGTGGGCTACCGCTTGCTCAATGCTGGGACGGTGTCAGATACCTACCCCATGCTCCCATGGATGAGTTACTGGATGAACTTGTGAGGGAAAGGTATCTGACCACTATGGATTTGAGCAAAGGCTATTGGCAAATCCCACTGACCCTGGAGGCTAGGGAGAAGTCAGCATTCATCACTCCAAGTGGCCTCTATGAGTTTTTGGTGATGCCATTTGGGATGAAGAATGCCCTGGCTACCTTCCAACGCCTGGTCAATAGGTTACTGGAAGGGATGCAGAGCTATGCCAGGGCTTACTTAGATGACATTGCTGTCTTTAGTAATTCCTGGGACTCCCACTTAGGACATGTAGCTGCGGTGCTGGATAGGATCAGGGAGGCTGGGCTTATTTAGAAACCCACTAAGTGTATGGTAGGGATGGCAGAGGTCCTGTACTTAGGGCACAGGGTGGGTGGAGGGCACCTCAAACCAGAGCCAGCTAAGGTAGAAGCCATAGTTCAGTGGCCTTTTCCAAAAACCAAGAAACAGGTCATGGCATTTTTGGGCACCGCAGAGTACAGTACTATAGGAAGTTTGTCCCACAGTACAGTGCCGTGGCCAAACCCCTGACTGATTTGACTAAGAAGCAACTGCCTGTGCTTATCACCTGGACTCCTGCCTGTGAAACTGCTTTCCAGGCACTGAAAACTGCGCTTGCTGGGGCCCCCATACTGGCTGCCCCAGACTATACCAAACATTTCCTCATAAGACTGATGCCTCGGACTATGGCATTGGGGCTGTGTTGAGCCAAGTGGGGGACAACGGTAGAGAGTACCCTGTGGTGTACCTCACCCGCAAACTACTCCCCAGAGAGGTGGCCTATGCCACCATTGAGAAAGAGTGCTTGGCCATTGTGTGGGCACTCAAAAAACTCCAGCCCTATGTGTATGGAAGGGCTTTCACAGTCCTCACAGACCACAACCCCCTGAGTTGGCTGCAGAGGGCATCAGGGGAGAATGCCTAGTTGCTAAGGTGGAGCTTGGCCTTGCAAGAGTTTGAGTTTACTATTCAGCACAAAAAGGGTAGTGAAAACAGCAATGCTGATGGACTTTCACGTCAGGACTATCCCTCTGAGACTGAGTTCGTTAAGGGTGCCAGCAGTGCCCCACTCCCCATTAGGCCAGTGGGCACACATCACCCATTAAGAACGGGAGGTGTAGAGGGAGAGGGAGTTGGCCCAGTATTAAAGGGGTTGCACCCCATATGGCCATCCCTGACCTCACTAGGGAGGCAAGGGGTTAACTGGACTGCGGTCCAGGAATGTGGCTTACACCTTGTCATGTCAGGAAACTGTATGTTCCCCTGTTCCCATGTTTCATTATAATCCTGTATTTTAATGTTTTAAAGTGCATTTCTGTATCTCCAGTTCTGGAGGTCGCAGAGAGTTGATATTTGGCCAATATGTGGAGTCACTGTAGGCATTAAAAACTGGCAAATTTCGACCCACTGAGCCCACCAGAATGGAACTTATTAATATGTGTAGATATTAAAGTGTATATGTATGGTATTTTGGATCTGTCCTGAAAATGCAGACTCCCTCTGCTATGCTAATAGGTCATGAAGGGCAGTCGGCTGATTGAGCCTAAGCATTGTGATCAAAAGTTAACTGCCTGATTGTTTACACTAAGTACTAATCAACAGATCAAGTACTAATCAACAGACTCTGTCACTCTAATTGTTACCTGAGGGCGGAGAATCATCAAACTGGAGTGGTTTGTAAGTGTTATGTCTACACCTACAAACAATGCAGATACTTCATTTGGTAGACTGGTCATTGCCCCTGATTTAATTATGGGCTACCCATAGAGTCCCAGTACACATGGGCTAATTAGCTGGGGGGCATGGGTTAATCTGTGTCTCCACGTTAGGGATTGGATACAAATAATTGTTCACCAATAGTCTGTATTCAATGTTAAGAATAGGGTTACAAAGGTATATAAACTGTGTCAACCCTACAGTTTTTAATTGTTCTTCTGATTCCACCTGGGATGTCACCGGATTGCTGGAGAATTGCTAGCTGATACTTCTCCATCCCCCAACCCTAAGTAAGTGTTACCTTCTTGCCTGTTAATTGTACTATATTGCTGTGTTCACCTTTTTTAAGGAATAAATTATATTTTATTATATCTAAGACTCGTTCAGTTCAACCCAGGTATTTGGTGTTCATTATATCTTGTCATAAGTTACCGTGACACCCACTCTTTGACACTGTTTTAGTATCCTTGTAACCCGTTCCATTCCTGAGATGCTGAGATTATTCCGAAAGACTTGGAACCTGGTGAGGGATTAAAATGGCCGCCAGTGATGGGCTGATGGATCAGACTCGGTGCATCAAGGAAACAGGAAATGACATCAGAAAGCTTCCGGGATTATCATGGATATCCTAGAAGTGCTGACTCAGGGCTTCATAAAACTGAGGTGACATCAGATAGCGTCAGGGATTGGTTTAAAAATCACAGCCGTGACCAAATAAGTGTTACTCCACACTTTGTGACAGAAAACACCTTATGGCTCCATTACATTGAAAGCCTTACATTCCATTTATTTGAATGTGCTATAAAGGGACATTTTTACTGAGCCGCACTGGAAGGTGTGTCACTGTGTAACACTGCAAAGTAAATATGGCCCAATAGCAATAATTCCTCAATCTTTAAGATTTTTTTTTTTTTAATTAGGTATTTTGAGGAAATGTGGCTGCATTTTAACAGGAATTCCAGAGATGCCAACCTAACAAAATGGCTTTGTAAGGGAAACGCACCACACCCCACCGCACCCTTGGTTCTAGCCCTGATGGGCTTTCTGGAATAAAGCTTTAAATGCATTTTTAGGGGAATTTCTGCTTTCATCAGTGCTATGAAAAGTGATACTTTTTAGATAATCTTTCCTCTGCTGATCACTTAATATTTTGGTTTATTCCTTTACATTTCATGTTCTCGCTTATTAAGCAAGAGAATGTTTTCTTTCATGCTCACATTTATTATATGGAGGTTTTCTGGCTTCTGAAGAAACGTCTGTTTTTTTTCGCATGGTGAGAAGGGCGTGTTAGTTTAATGAACCAACTTTTCAGACGGGGAAGAGTATTGGTGGACATAGCTTTCTCTCCCAGAGTATTAGGAGAAAAAGAAAACATGAAAAGTGTTCCAAAAATGGAGGCACTCCAGTCAATATGCAAACAATCTACTATATATTTCTGAAAGCACTGTATGTCTGCGTCCCTAGCGGCAATCTCATTGGTCCCTTGGCCCGCCCGCCCCCGCACACCTCTCATTGGCCTGAGGCGGAGTGACGGGCCAAAGGACACACAGGGACACACACACACAGGGACGGACACACACACACAAACACACAAACACACACACACACACACACACACCTCTCTGTCCTCTCCCCCCCCATCACACTCACCTCCCTCTCCACTCACCTCCCTCCACCTCCCGCTCCACTCACCTCCCTCCTGCT
The DNA here is from genome assembly GCF_040206685.1 of Ascaphus truei. Taxonomy (NCBI): domain Eukaryota; kingdom Metazoa; phylum Chordata; class Amphibia; order Anura; family Ascaphidae; genus Ascaphus; species Ascaphus truei. Next base: position 42,350,898 of record NC_134488.1, on the reverse strand, counting down.
CAACTCCCTCCACCTCCCGCTCCACTCACCTCCCTCTCCACTCACCTCCCTCCCGCTCAACTCCCTCCCCGGCGCGGGGACAGGCAGTGGGCAGGGCAGCCTGCCGCTGCCTCCACTCACCTCCCGCTCCCTCTACTCACCTCCCACTCCACTCACCTCCCCGGCGCGGGGACAGGCAGTGGGCAGGGCAGCCTGCCGCTGCCTCCACTCACCTCCCGCTCCGCTCACCTCCCGCTCACCTCCCCTCACCTCCCACTCACCTCCCGCTCACCTCCCTCCCGCTCACCTCCCTGGTGCGGGGACAGGCATTGGCCAGGGCAGCCTACCGATGCCACGCGGCACCTAAGATGGCAGCGGAAGGAAGGACCCCTTTCTCCCTCGCGGACTAACTAACATGGCGGCGGCCAGAAGGAGAGGTGAGTGTGTGAGAGTGACTGACTGACTGAGTGTGTGTGTGTGTGTGTGTGTGTGTGTGTGTGTGTGTGTGTGTGTGTGACACTGTGTGTGTGTGTGTGTGTGTGTGTGTGTGTGTGTGTGTGTGTCACAGCGTGACAGTGTGTGTGTGGGACACTGTGTGTGTGTCTGTGTGTGTGTGTTACACTGTGTCTCAGACACTGTAGAGTGGGGACCGGAGCTACACATGGGGGTGGGGGCGGGGGGGTCAGGAGCGGAGAAAGATACAGGGGGAGTGGAGAGGAGGGACCCGTCAATTTAAAGCAAACCAACCCCCCTCCTGTCCACTGCCCCCCCCCTCCTGTCCACTGCCCCCCCTCCTGTCCATTGCCCCCCCCTCCTGTCCACTGCCCCCCCTCCTGTCCACTGTCACCCCCCCTCCTGTCCACTCTCCCCCCTCCTGTCCACTGTCACCCCCCCTCCTGTCCACTATCACCCCCCCTCCTGTCCACTCTCCCCCCCTGTCCACTCTCCCCCCCTCCTGTCCACTCCCCCCACCCTCCTGTCCACTCTCCCCCCCTCCCATCCCCTCCTGTCCACTGTCCTTTCACCTGTCCCCCCCCCTGTCCACTCTCCCCCCCCCTGTCCACTCTCCCCCTCTCCTGTCCACTCTCCCCCCCTCCTGTCCACTCTCCCCCCCTCCCATCCCCTCCTGTCCACTGTCCTTTCCACTGTCCCCCACACCCCACCCGCCCACTGTCCCCCCCCCCACCCGCCCACTGTCCCCCCCCCCCTCCCCCCGGCCACTGTCCCCCCCCTCCTGTCCACTGTCCCCTCCTCCTGTCCACTGTCCCCCCCTCCTTTTCCCCCGTCCCCTTCCCCTCCTTTTCCCCTGTCCCCCTCCCCTCCTTTTCCCCCCTCTCCCCCCCTTTTCCCCCCTCTCTCCCCCCTTTTCCTAGCGCTAAATGTAACTCACGGCCAACGCCGGCTTTCCCCCCCCCCGCTCCCCTTTCTCCCCCCCGCTCCCCTTTCTCCCCCCCCTCCCCTTTCTCCCCCCGCTCCCCTTTCTCCCCCCCTGCTCCCCTTTCTCCCCCCCTGCTCCCCTTTCTCCCCCCCTGCTCCCCTTTCTCCCCCCCCCCCGCTCCCCTTTCTCCCCCCCCTGCTCACCTTTCTCCCCCCCCTGCTCCCCTTTCTCCCCCCGCTACACTTTCTCCCCCCCGCTCCCCTTTCCCCCCCGCTCCCCTTTCTCCCCCCCCTGCTCCCCTTTCTCCCCCCCCGCTCCCCTTTCTCGCCCCCCCCCGCTCCCCTTTCTCCCCCCCCCCACTCCCCTTTCTTCCCCCCGCTCCCCTTTCTCCCCCCTGCTCCTCCCTTCTCCTCCCTTCTCCTCCCTTCTCCTCCCTTCTCCTCCCTCCTCCCCTTTCCCTCCTCCCCTCTCCCACACCCTACCCCCTTCCCCCCTCCCACCCCCTTCCCCCCCCTCCCACACCCTCCCCCCACCCTCCCCCCCTCCCCCCCCCTCCCAAACCCTTCCCCCCTCCCACACCCTTCCCACCAATCTTCGCCTTCCTGTCCGCCTTCCTGCCTCCCCACCTCTGCCTTTCACCCGCGCTTGCTCCTCCCGCCTCTGCCTTTCACCCACCGCCTCACAGCCGCTGCATGCACTCAACAGACTCCCGCCACACTCGACACATACCTGCCGCCACACACACCTGCTGCCTCCCGCCCCTACGCACCGACATCACTGACCCACCGCCTCACACCCTAGCAGGACCCCCACTCACAGAGAGCACTCACAACCCATGTGCCACCCGCCGCCTCACACCCTAGCAGGACCCCCACTCACAGACAGCACTCACAACCCACGTGCCACCTGCCACCTCACACCCTAGCAGGACCCCCACTCACAGACAGCACTCACAACCCACGCGCCACCTGCCGCCTCACACCCTAGCAGGACCCCCACTCACAGACAGCACTCACAAAATGGCGTGACATCAAATAAGTCATACTATACGTAATCAATGGTTGCATAGTTTTCTGTTCCTGAGTGGAATCCTTGTATTTGATCTTACTATCATGGTTAAAACCCCCTGCTAGATATCAGATAATATCCCTCAGTATGCCACAAAATATCCCTCATTCAGCTCTTGCTATCTAATTCTATTACCAGATAAGGTCCTTCAACTAAACTGATGTCATCTGAACTGCCCACGCCACCATACAGAGAATAACCTAATATAGTATTGCATATATTGGCATCAGCTCTATGCAGAGTTGTCTATAGTTGTCTATAGTCACTCAAATGTCACCCACAGAGCTTTATTAGAATATTAGAAAATAATTTGCAATATAATATGTATGGAAAGAAAGAACCATTGCAAATATACTGTATACTTTGGCATTCTGTCATAATACTGGATTCATACATATTGCAATATAATATCACTAAACTGGATTTCTTACATAGTAGGTGACGCAGGAAAACAAAAGAAAAGATGCTGAGTTCAATCTTTTTATATACACTTACTGTATTTTATACTGAAGATCAGGACTGGAATGCAAACAATGGAATAACTTGGTCTCTCTGCTCATTCACACCTAGTCCAGAGCATAATAGTTCAGTCTCAGAATAAATCAAGCCCTCAATTAGTTGGCGTGGGCTTGTGTAGAGTTTTGTGACATATATTCTCAGTGAGTCTCTTCTCATTGTATACACCAAGGGAAGAGATGGGTGAATTTTGGGGGAGGATTTGGGTCCGCCAAAGATCAGCCGGTTCCCTTGGTCTGGGGATAAATCTCGAAAATGTCGATTTGCCATTTCCCATAGTTTTTCTCATTAAAATCCACAGATTCCACAATCCACTGAAGGATTTGAAGGATCCAATCCGCGGATTCCGCAATCCGCTGGTGGATTTTAAGGATCCAATCCACAATTGCTGAATCAAAGGGTTGGAGTCTTAAAATCCACCAGTGAATTGCGGAATCCACGGATTGGATTGGTAAAATCCACCAGCGAGTTGTATCCAATGGCGGTTTTGGATTAATTCACACGGATTCAAACTGGAACAATCCTCCGATGGATTTTACACTGCGGAACGGATTTTGAATGGGAAGCTCGGGAAATGCAGAGAAACAGATTTTTATAGTTTTGCCCGTCTCTAACCACGCGTTTCTTGTTTACAATCAACTTCCAAAGAGCTTTCAAGACGACGAGATAACAACTCTCCTGATGTTGGCGCTTCTTACATATGGTATCAGGTAAATGGTTCTCCTACATAACACATAGTGTTTGTTTGCTGCCGCTTGCAGCACTGGTGCCAGTTCACATGAACAAAAGCCCTTTCCGATGCGCGTTTTGCATCCCCTTCATCAGGAGGAATGTCTATGCTAACTTTCCTCAACCCTTATATACCCATTTCATGTGACGTCACAGTTACCATAATAAAAACAAAAGAAACTTACACAATTCAGATAAACATAGAATAATTTCATTCCTCATTAACACCCCTCGGTTGGACACTATCGAATAAATAAATCCATCGGCTCCCCTTTTACAATAGTATTTTTTCATAAGATATCTAAATTAACTTTATCTACAGTATACACACGCAGGTAAAGCCTTTCTGTGAAGCTGCATTTGTGAGATAAAATGCCTCGTTACACGCGTTCATTTCTTCATTTTGCCCATAACTTTGGGTGCATTCAGAATGTTATTAACATGTTCTAATAGTCTCCTAGGTAACTCTCACGTAATCATCTCAATATAGTTTAACCCACAACGACATGTCAAACAATAAATGACCGCTTTCGATTTACGATTACTATACTGTACTCACGAATCTTGTGAAGGCCAATGTCAGGGGGTCTTAAGCGTTTTGCAGATGTATAATAACAAGCCTTACAGTTCCACAGCCAACGTGAGCCGTATCTCATTTTTTGTCTTTTTAACAAAATAACTCTGGATAATATCAGTGAGATTATCAGGTGTGCCAATACACGGGTGCGCAACCAGTTCTTACGCCCCCTCCCCCCTCAACAGGTCTGGTTTTGAGGATAGCCCAGCTTTAGCACAGGCTCAATCAGTCCCTGCATCGGCACAGGTGGTTCAATCAGTCCCTGCTTCAAACTCTTTGACAAAGGCCCGCTGCGGCTGAAACGCGTCAGAGTTTGTCTGTTGCTGTTTTTATGTGCCATTAAACTTTGTTGTACCCAGTTCCTTGCAAGTTTGGTCCCACTAATTTTTTCCAAGGCAGCTGCACCGCCATCCAAGAAACTTCTGCATTGCATACCACTTCGATAGGAGCACGCCCCACAGCACCTGGATTTCCAGAGACTTGTGAGTTCTTTTTTTCCTTCTTTCACTGTACCCATGGCCTGTGACACCCATACAAAATATACCCCTTACAGAGGTTAGTGGGAGTCCACAAAGAGTGGCTTTAAGGGTTATTAGTGATATGGATATACTGATTCAACTACAAAGCTGTGTGTATATGGAACAGCATTACTGTTTGCATTGATACATTTACGTTCCCTGTGAGCATTGCATAGGAGTTCTTTCTCCGATTCCTTCACCTCAACTTTACTGTACACAGAGCGTATCTCCTTACACACGCCCCAGAAACCTGCTGATAGTCCGAAGGTTTAATAAAGAAGCCACTCACTCTGCCCTCTCATACCGATCCTCCGACTGTCAGGACAATTTCCCAGAGTCCCTCAAATCCGCCTTGTTTCTAAGTTCGTTCAAGACTTCTGCTTTTTCCTACAGTATTTTAAACGTTTGTATCTGTAACTTATAATATTGTCAACTTTACCCTATGCCCAGGACATACTTGAAAACTAGAGGTAACTCTCAATGTATTACTTGCTGGTAACATATATATCAAAAATAAATCAATTATACCATCTTTAATTAATCTCTGCAAGCGTTTCTATTTAAAGAACTAGACTCCTATCTGTGTCGGACTGGGCATTAAATTGCAATCCCTGAAGATACTGAAATATATACGGTTCTCTGCAATGTTGGTAAAATATTTGCTAAAACACAGTAATTAGTAGAAGTCATTGAAATGAGTTTGCATGTTAATGCAACATGAGACCTGCTATACTGTGGCTGGTTGTGGCAATGCGGATGAGGCAACTATAGCTCTGGGGCTCTCTCAGGGATAAAGAGCTATTGAATAATTAAAATATACACACAAATGTTTCTTTTCTATTGCATGCATGAATAAGTCATAGCGCTGAGAAATTGTTTAAATTACTTGACATTAAGTTAGCTAGCAGCAATGCTTTGAACTCCTCTATTTTCATGGTAAACATGGGAACACACAAGACAGAAATCAAAACATGCCAGTGGAGAGAAGCACAGAGAGTAAATGGCTGTCTATTTTTGGAGCATGCAGAAAGCGTATACATCAGTTATATGTGTTTTGTTGTGTTTTTGTTGTCCTGAAGACATAGTGGAATTATTCATGTTTAATCAGGAGAGAAAGGCAGCACTGTAACTATCAACATTCATGGTGGCATGTACTGTATGGCCATATACTAATTCTGAACAGAAGAAGCGTATCGGCTCCACGGATTTGGCAAAATACTCATTTATACAGCCGGAATTATCCAACGTTTTGGCCGCAGCCTTTGCCACGGTATCGCAGCGGGTTCTTCCCCCTTCGGAGACGAGAGCACCGGTAAAAGTATCAGCTGTTTTTATCTTATTGGTGTGCATTTATCCTTGCTATCTGCAATAAAATAATGGTATGTATAATGAATTCCCCAATCCTAACCCTAAGGGCTTACAAGCTCATGCGGCCCAAATTGCCTAAGCAGTGCTATGCCATACGACCTCGCCTTGCAACAGAAGACCCTGAACGGTCCGTTCCCGTGGAGGTGTCTTATAGCTGCAACCCCTCCTTGCCCGGCTCCTAAGGAGGGTTACTATGATGTGGTGTCACAGACCCTCTCTACCTTCTCAGAGTGCTGGCGTTCAGCTGACTGGTAGTGTGAGCTCTCAGGGTGGCAATAAAGGGCCTTAGGAACTTTTATGCAAACAGGACAGGCTTTATTGACAGGTCATGTTTTTACTTTTACATTCTCTTCCCAGGAGCCTCCACAGGCTTACACATGGCTTACATCACTCTTGCCTTGAACATAGTCAAAGCGGAATATCAATTTCTATAACCTCTAAGATCCTGGAGTCCCCTGCAGACACTTTCCTAGACACCTGCCTGGGGGATGTGAAGCCATCTACCCTCATTAATACAAGACCCAGCTGTCCTCGTTAGTGAACTGGTGTGCTTACTTCTTCCAAAGTTGGCCTTAGAGCAACTTTGCTAGTGATAGTTCTGGGGAACCCTGATTTAGGGATCCCACTCTGTAACACACACACACACACACACAGTGTATTGCTATGGACTTCCCATCAGATCTTCATGGAGCCGTATATACTCAAGGGGTACATTCCCTAAATAGCAAACCAATAATTTAGATTAGATTAGCGCCAATGGCTATGCATACGTTTTACACCTTTGGTAACGTCTGTGCTTAATTGCCTCAGCACACATCCTTAAAAACGTATGAGGGTCTCACCAGCTGAGCCCCAGAGAAGGAAACTCTATTGTACACTGACCAAGGAAATAAGCTCCCAGCAGGCATAGAGAACAAGGATATATTTTCCCAATTATAGGGCGACATCGAAAATAAGGCAATTCATTTTAGAAGCAGATGGAAAGAAAACCGTTCCCAAACTACCACACACACTCTCTGTTTCTGTCTCTGTGTGTGCATGTCTCTCTCTCTCTCTCTCTCTCTCTCTCTCTCTCTTTCTCTCTTTCTCTCTCTCTCTCTCTCTCTCTCTCTCTCTCTCTCTCTCTCTCTCTTTCTGTCTCTCTCTGTGTGTCTCTCTCTGTGGCTCTCTCTTGGTTCGACCTTCCTGCCACAAGCAACATGGCTGCCTAGGGCTCCCATGGGGGAGCTTCCTCCATTGAACCTTATTAACTCATTCGTCCATCTGCTGATTGGCTCACAGAGTGGGCAGGGCCCGATTATAAGCGAGGATGGATTTTACAACTTAACTTAATTATAAAAAACCATTGTCGTATAAATCAGGCCAATAGGTAATAATAATATTCTATCCCTTCTCCTCGGGCTCCAGTCAATGTTTTCTCAATTAGCAGCGGGTGCCCGAAATGCACATTTTGGCATTAACAAATGAGGAGAAGAATAAGCAGAGGATCTTTTTTGGGGGTTTGATGCTTTGCCAATTTCTATAAAGGGGCAATCCAAGTATGCCGTGAATCAGGGGGTCTCCGTTGCTGAACCCTGTTAACTTCAGCTCTGGGGACCCCCTGCTTCCTGAGATACAAGCCCCCGTATGGGGTGTCGACACCTCCTGTAAGTTTAAAGCTCTCGCATCAGGTGGGCCGGTAGGAGGCCGCAGTGGATGACGTCACGGCTTCCTATTGGCCTGCAGGGTGCGGGAACATTGAATAGCGACTATTATGTGATCCCTGCTAGCCGCATAGGGCAGCTATGGGCACCCCCTACTCGGTCTGTATCTCTGGATGTAGGGGCTGAACTTAATGGGTTCAGCTCCGGAGACCCCTTGCTTCAATTCTATGTAAAAAAAAATGGGTAACAAAACGGCTTTCTGTATTAAAGTTTTGCAGAGCATACAGGGAAATATGTTGCACATCTCTACTATAACATATAGAATAATCTGAAGGTGCCACACTCCTCAGGAATAGGACAATATACATCAACACAATAATATACATGTAGACCATATATAGCAACAGGTGCTGTCCCCCAGGTGGTCCCGTAGGAATGTCACCAAAATACTAAAACAAGCAAAAAAGAGACAGGGGGATAGTCTCCTTTCTTGAATACAGAAAAACACAGTGCTGGAGCATGTGGAAAATACGTATGAAAAAGTAAGCAATGTACCAAAGTATACTGTAATATAAATACAAAGAATGCAATACAATGCAAAAAAAAATGCAGTGTAAAAGGTCCACACAACCTGAGAAATCCCCAACGTTTCACGCGAACACCCTCACCCTGAGCTTACACGCAACATGGAAAAAGCAATCTATTGCTACAGTATATACGGTCATATGAAAAAAATCGAAGTGTTTTTAGAGCTGTCCATCTGTGTAGTAGCACAGCGTGGGAAAGGCTTTTATAATGATTAAACTCTGTGATTCTAAGTGTAACCCCCATTCCCCGGCTATGAACAGTGTCACATCAGATTAGTCTCTCCGCCACATAGATGGTGAGGGATAAGAGCGTACCATAGAAATGGGGGCCAGGAACTTTTATGAGGTAAAGGGTCCCTTGACCAAATTAGAGGAAGGGGGCATGTCCCATGGCCAGAGAGGCCCTGCAGTGATCCCCTTGGCTGGGAGGAGGGTGAGAAAGAGGGTATTTAAGGAGCTGTTCCCCCTGTAATCTGCCTCTCGCCCTCTGTTCTCCTCCCCAAAAGGTTGGAGCGCGCAGCTCACTAGCTGGCTGGCAGTGTTCAAGCTTACAGAGGAGGAATAGCTTCCTTACCACGGGCTGGTTGTTGATAAATGCAGGGTTCCAGGGGCCAGCTGGATAAGGGCAGTGGGTGAGGAGGATAATAGCAGTGGCTAATGATGTCGCATTACCATAGCAATGTGGCGCCATGCGTCGTCACCGCAGCGTCATTTGCCGCTGGGATTGGATTGGAGAGGGCGGGCGGCAGCAAGGAGGCAGCCACCACATAGGCTGCGTTCAAACAGAATGCAATGCGACGTTTGCGCAATTACGTGCGTGCGCATGTTCGCTACTCTTTCGCTTTGGTGTGTGTGAGTTGTCAAACTGAAAACGACCCCCGCCGGCGAAATACAGCGTTATTGCCGCTGCACTTGAAGGAGACAAATTAAGTTGGGATTTGAAGCGACAGCCGCGTCACATGTACTGAGCCAGCCAATCACAAACATGGACACACTTTATTTTTTTTTATTTTATTTTTTTTTAAGTCCCGCCTCCAATCAGTTCATTCTGTCCATCGCCCAGCAGGCAGAGGTGGGGACGCGCGGACGCGCACATGTGCAGTAGCCTGTCTGAACTCAGCCGTGCCCAGGGGCGGCGGATATTCAAATCTGGTCATGCTTCAAAAGTGTTTTTCACATAAATGTTTCTTTATATTCATGTAGAGGGGGAGGTGTTGCAGCTTTAAGCAAATTCAGGCAATTTCTTGAAAATGGCAAGCTGGGCCCTGCTGCCAGAATGTCCTTTTAAAGCCTCTTTGTTATTATTTTGAAGTGGATACACTGTAATGGCTGATTTCAGGTTGGGAGAGATACCTCTGGTTTCACCTCCCATGGAGGGAGTGGGGCACTTGTGGTGCTGGGGGTGGCAGCATTATTCATGCATTTCAGGGATCATTAGTGCATTTTGAAAAGCTGAAGGCATTTATAGAGACATGATGGATATAATATTGGGTATGTTTTAGGAGCACTGGTGTGATTTGCAGATAAGAGATCAGAGAGTTACTGCTCAGAGTGCAGCTGCTAACAGGTCACCTTTTTTCTCTGCCACTTCAATCCACTTCCAACTTGCCATGCTGTTACACTGTTGCACACTTAAAGGTACAAAAGCAGGACAGGCTACACTGCTCACAAATTACTGTGTGTCAGGCTTGTAAAGGGGGTAGAAGCTTTAAGCAAATTGAGGCAATTTCCTGAAAATTGGAAGCTGAGTGCTTATGCCAGAATGCCTTAGAAAGCCTCTTCCCTTATTCAGTTTAAGGAAAGATTTCAGGATACCTATTATTCCAGCCCCAAATGAAGGTACAATGCTGAATGCCACTACAATTACCTCTATTATTTATGCATGTGATAACAACATGTAGATGTGCAGGTCTTATGGGCTGGGGGACTAGGATAAGGGAAGAATTTATAAGGCTTAATTATAGGGCATTATAGTTGGTGCATATTCTGTGGAGAAAAAAAAAACATGCCCAAGCAGAGGCAGGTACCAGCAGACCCCAAGAGCACAGGGGCCCCAGTATGCCCCGGGCAGAAGCAGGAATCAGCAGGCCCTGGGAGGTCAAAGGTGCCAGGAGGACAAGGGCCCCGGCATGTCGCAAGCAGAGGGAGGGTACAGCGTGTCCAGGAGGACAAGGGCCTAAGCATGCCCCAAGTAGAGGGAGGCTCCAGGAGGACAGGGACTTTGACATGTCCCAAGCGAAGGGAAGAGCCGACAGGCCAAAGGTGGATAGGAGCCCCAGCATGCCCCAGGTAGAGGGGGTGTACAGCAGGCTTCAGGTGGAGAGAGGCCCCATTTAGAGAAGGGTCTGGGTGGCTGGCCTGGAAGTCTGTTCTGAGCGGCTCAACCATCAGTTTAGGCCAGTTGCGGCTAGGCTTGTGCCCAGTCTGCTAATCTGTGGTAAGCAGAGCAGGAGGTGCAGGTTAGCATGGGTGGGGGGTAATGATATGGACCAGATGTGATAGGTAGAGGGGTGACCGAACAGTTGGGATTTGGCGCAGGTTGACAGTTTATCTGTACCATGAAAGAGATTAGGTAAAGTTATTTGGTTACCAATGTTACCATTATAAAATGTTGTTACAAAAACAATTATTAAAGAGACTTATAGCTGTCAGATTAAAGAAATCCCCATACATTTACCCTATTCCACTTAATACTTGCATCATAAAAGTGCAGTACCTCCTAAAACCAAAATGAATCTATGGTAGTGATATATTTAAATGGGTACCACAATGGTATTGTTGCATTAATAAAGAGAACAATGCCTATATGTTTTTTTTGTTAATGTTTGTTTTTAAACAGGGTAAGCTGAAATGTAGGAGGGGTGGGCTTGTGTTAGCTCCTCCTATTTGTGGGACATCACTGTGTCAGGCAAAGCATTCCCTTTCTGTTCTCCAAAATGGTCCTCTGACTGGGAGGTCGCAGGTTCCGTGCTAGGGTTTCCATGTGTGCAGTATTGAACCGGACTGTCCTGTATTTGGACACTGTTCAGTAAAAGATGAGAGGTAATACGGACGTGTATGTGTATACCGAGATTACCTCTCTAGGCGTGTATGTGTATACCGGTATTACCTCTCTGGACATAGTGACCTGAACGGCTTGGGGCGGGGGGGGATTTCCCCGATAAGGGAGAGAGCAGGGCTATTTGCTAGGGGGCTTGGCAGCTTCCTCCATCCTGATTGGCTGTTGCTGGGTAATGCAGAAATCAGGAGTTGTCAGAAGCCTGGTGGTGGGACCAAGGAGAGGAGGAAACCGCATGGAGCAGAGAGGTGAGAGGGGTGTGTGTGTGTCTCGGTTGCATCACACTTTTCACCATTGTATCCAGTATTTTGGAAGGAGCCACCTGGCACCCTACACAGGGCTAAGAGAAAACATGGTGCAAAGTAACCTGATTAAAATTGTTTCAATAAATCAACAGACATTGCTTTGATATTAACAATTTTCTAAGCTAATCAGGAAGACCTGTTACCGATGTAACCGCTTGGGCATAAGGGATATGTTTACTAAAGTCTCTCCCGGCTGCAAAACTGGGGCAAATCCAGGACAGAAAACAGCACCAGATTAATGTATGTATATATGTATATAGCGGCCAGAGTGTATTCAGCGCTTTACACAGAAAAGGAATCCCATTCAAACATATAGAAGGGTTTCCTTTGATAATTCTGGGGCAAGTCTTTTGCACTGGTCTTACAATAACAATTAAAAAGCTATCAGTATAAAGTCAGATTATCTGAGATTTTAAAAACAAGCACTGGCAAAAATGACAAACCAAAAGTTTGTGGCCGTAAAATAATATCCTTATTTTTGTTATAGGGCTATTGTAATGTAGCCAGATCTTGAACGGAATGACTATAATTAGCCACTTGAAAAGCTGGAATAGTATGCTTGGCAGCCATTTATTTACAGCTAACCAGGGTCCAATCAGAGGCGGGGACACAGACAAAGCCGTATCAGGAGGCTTCATCGACTGCAACCTTTTCCACTCAACGGCTCACGGGAGCTCTTATTGGAACCAATTTAGATAAAGAGAGAGTGATGAGGCAGATACAAAAAAGGGAGTCTGCAGGCAAGCTAAGAGATTAGAGTAATTGTTAAGGAAGATATGGAAATGGGAACAATTTGTCCTTTGGTCTTCTCTGAGTGGGTGCTCACCATTTAACCCATTGATGCCACAAGGGATTTTATTGGATGCCTCTGTTATAGCCAAAGGAAATTTACACAATCTATTTAATGGTTGAGTCCCGACTAGGACCAAAGTTAAATAATAGCAGTGGCACATTTCATCGGTTAAGTATAGATTCATTGCACCTTTTGGCAAATAATCATAGAAGAATACATATTTTTAAATAATGTTATACACGTTTAAAGTTTATATAGTGAACAAAAGCGTTGAAGGCTTTTTGCAATCTGGATTTGATGTCTTGTGTTGATAAGACTGTTTGTCAGTTCACACAGTAACAGATAAACTCATCTTTCTGGATTTGTTCTCTGTTTGTAAAGTAATGATGATGTCATTAGTCAAACAGATAAACACAATTAGTTGATAACCATGAATACAGTGCACACTGAGAAAAGGAAAACATATTCATTATTTGCAGGACAGAAAAAAGGTTGATAAAGGGATGGCATCTTTGTAACTGAGCCGGTTATACAGATAAGATTATTTTTTTTGGGCTTGCTATATTAGACTGCTCCTTTATAGGAGTGAACTAATTGCTATAATTAATCTTTACCGTGCCAAGGGTCCAGTGGCAGCCGAGTTGCCAGGCTGGCGCCCGGATACTGGAAACAGCTGGCTCTACTTCTGTTCCGAGCTCGCCACTCCGTTGAATCAGTCAGCCCAGTCACCTCGTGGAAACGAGAAAGTTCCCAGGACGTACCGAATTCTTCATGGTGGGACTGTAAAGGTTAACAGGTTCCTATGTATTTAACACCACATCAGTCATGTGTAGGTATATAGACCCATGTTTACTAAGCAATGCTATTCTACAAGACACCTTGTTGTCCATTCACCTGCATGTCGTAGTGGGATCGTCTTCCATTGTTTTCTGTTACTGTACAATCGTTGAGCGTGGATTTGCATGGGTGAGATTGTCCACCTTATTTGCTCTTCTCCATATCTGCGGTTCAGTTGGCAAAGAGAACAAAGATAAGGAATAGATAAAGGAAGTAAACCCATACCGTAAATGTCAGATTGCTGTACAATCCTTACAATTATCATCAGGCGACATTTAAAAAAATGACTAATATATTTGTGGTCTGGGTTAAAACCTATTGGATGTATATTTCTTATTAGTTCAATTTGCTTCTGTTTAAGTTGGGACTGCATCATTAAAATAGTACAGAATTTCAAGTGTGTTTTAATCGTCATCTATTTTGTATACAAAGCTATAGTTCATTTGGTACAAAAAACATAAAAATATTGGGGAATAGGTACAAAACAACATCCAATTATAAAGTACATCAATTTAATTATAGATTGCAACGTTCCAGGCTCTTCAAAAAGTACTTGTTTATTTATACATAGTCGTACGCTTGGTGTATTGTTATTGCTTTTGGCTTTGGTCCTGGGTTTTTGCTTTGAGTTATTTGGAAAAAGTGAATTTAATGGGAAAAAACAACTCACAATATCATGTAACCTGGAGCTATTCTTCCTATGTAAGTATTTATACCATTTCAAAACTATTTAGCAAAAATAATTATATTAAATAATACAGTGTTTATGTCGGTTTCCAAGTCCGGCAAAGGACAGGACCAGGTAAAACAGAGATATTGAATAACTATAAGTATACCGCTCACCAAATAGCAATAATAGTAGCCGGTGCAAAGGGATAGTACTGGCTAGCCAGACTGTGCAGTGACAAAAGGGATCTGTGGGAGATCACTCTGTTGTCCCCCTTTCTACTTGCTAAAACAGAGATATTGCAAGACTAGTTACAAGATGTGCACTATTTAGAAAGTGTTGGCTCAATAAATGAGTTTGATTTGCTAAACCCGTTGTGCCCTATGTTCCTTTGTTCATCTGTTCAGGACTGATTGCAGGCTTTCGTGCAAACACTGGAGCACCGGTAACTGTATCATTATTTTTCTTTTTGAGGTGTGCAGCATTTCCCTTATATTGTCTGCACTATTTAGAAAGACCATTCAAATGATCAGGTATGTTATGTAAAAAGATGGAATGCAACGGATTGTCTCACTAATTTACCGGACGGGTAAAGACCTTAATAGAGACTAGAAGACAGAGAGACAGGTCAGATAGGGGTGTATCGCTGATCACTGAACAAGTAAATGTTCAGATGGTGACCTAAGTGCATACAGTTAGGAAATAAAAAACCAACATAGTGAATATATAAAGAAAGTAGCGGGGGACTGATGCTGAATTGGTGTTGCCCTCACAGATTTGCCACTTGAGTTTTCTGCGTGGGAACCCACTAAAGTTGGGAATGCATGTAAGTGTGTCACTGATTCCTCTTACTTACAAATCATGTACTATAGAACTAAATTGAGAAAGTGGACATGGGGTAATACTGTTAAAAGAAGTGTATCGGCAGTGTGAGAGAGTAACTCACAATCTTTAAGGTAAAACAGGCATTTTCTGTGAAAAAGCCCGGCACGGAAAATACTGCAAACACATGTGGCGAGTTGTACGTACGTATATAGCACTGACAGTATACTCAGCGCTTGACAAAGACAGTACAATACAAGGAATGATAAAAATACCATAAGCTCAGCAAAGTCAGACAATAGGAAAGGAAATCCCTGCCCCGGAGAGTTTACAATCTTAGTGCTATGTTGGGAGAGTTACAGAGTCAGCAGTTGAGGGGATAAGTGCAGTAGATGGCATTGTGACCATTGGTCACAATGGTTAGTAGGAGTGACTGTGGGTGTGGGACAATAGCCATGAGTCCAGGCTGTTGTGATGCTTGATTTGTGAGGCGAGTTTTAAAAGTTAGTCAGTATTAACACAATTAGCAGGGGAAGAGATGGCAGGGAGCCGCGGGTGATAGCAGCTGGGTATATGGCTTGGTCCAGGATTAGGAGAGATATCCCAAGCAGCAGGAAGGAGTAGAAAGAGGGTGTGAATAAAGGGTTTGTGGGGGGTGCTTATTATTGAGGGGTAAAGAAGTTGTTGGGAGAGAGGTGTATAAATACTGGTGCAGTGTATGAGCACCGGCATAGGTGGAGGGGAGGAGAGATGAAGAAATGTGGATAGGAGGGGAGTGGGAAAGGTGGAGAGAACAGAAACTTTTACAAAGGAGTGAGGAAATGGCAACCAGGAAAATCAATAAGGAGGACATAGTGAGAGAGGTAGGAGGTGAGAGCTCCAAGGTATTGGAGGAGACAAGGAGTAGGAGGTGAAAGAACAGATGTATAAATCAGGCCTCGGAGGGCATAATGAGATGCAGGGAGAGAGGTATAATGAGAGAGGTCCCAGGTATAGGAGGAGATGAGGAGTAGGAGGTGAGAGAGAGATGTATAAATCAGGCCTGGGGGGTATAATGAGATGCAGGGAGAGAGGTAGTAGGATAGTTCCCAGGAATTGGAGAAGATGAGTAATAGATGAGAGAGCAGGTGTATTAAATAAGGGTTCAAGCAAATTTAAATTATAAATGGAGCTCCAGAGACATTAAGTATCTACTGTAGGAGTCAAAATAACTAATTCTTATGAATCTCTTAATAAAAGTAATTTCCCCCCCCCCTTTTTCAAAAATTCTAAAAGATCTACATAGTTGGAATAAATACCAAATATCTTGGCTAGGAAGAATAGCTTCAGTTAAAACGAATATTCTTCCAAGGCTTCTGTATTTCTTTCAGACTCTACCAATTTGGGTACCTATTTCAGATCTCAAAAATATTCAAAACAAGATTTTCCAATTCATTTGGAAGAATAAGAAGCCAAGAGTGGCAAAATCGATAATGTTGGCTTTCAAGGAATGTGAAGGTCTGGGAGTACCAGATATCATAAAATATTTGTATTCAGCGCACTTAAAACAAGCAGTAGTCTGGAATAACAACCCAGTGTCTTGTTGCTGGTTGGAAATTGAGTCCTCGTATGTTTCTCCCCACTCCTTCCCTGCGATACTTTGGTCCCGGGACGGAGGGAAAATGGTCTCAGGCAAGACTTCACTAGGAGCAATGAAGTGTACATGGAAGATATGGTCTAAAAATAAAAAAAAATACAACCTGTCATCCTCTCCTTCCTTATTACCCCCTATTTTTGGCAATCCGGAGTTTCTTCCAGGATGTACCCCTAAAGACTTCATACAAATTAAAGAAGCCAACATCAAATCAGTGATAGATTTGGTGGAGAAAGGGGTCATCTTGTCATTTAAAAAAATGCAACAGAAATACCACCCCCATTATTTTCCACATTACTTAGGTTCCTTCAGATCAGACACTTCTTGGTAGAAATTTCTAAAAAAAAAAAAACATTCCAAAAAGTCCCAGAATTAACACAATTTGAAAAACTGTGTAGAAAAGGAGTATACCAGAGAGGTCTGATCTCAGAAATTTATACGGGAATAGCGCTGTCAACGGAAGCCGTCAACCATAGTTACATGATAAAATGGGCTGAAGACCTCAATATGGAAATAGATAAAGATAACTGGGAGGATATCTGGGAATCGGCAGCCAAAACATCAATTTGCACTACGATAAAAGAAAATATATATAACTTTTTATTTCAATGGTACTTAACCCCGAGTAGGCTGAGCCAGATCTCCCCAGGTATGTCTGACCTTTGTTGGAGGGAGTGCGGCCCAAGAGGAGATCTGCTCCATATTTGGTGGTCTTGTCCTCAAATTCAAACATTCTGGAATATGATCAGAGTGATGATCCAGGACCACACTGGAGTATTGGTACAGATGAACCCGCTGTCATTCTTGTTGGCCAAGCCTATAGAGGAACTACCGAATTCACAGAGGAAAATGGCATCATTCATCCTCACTGCAGCCCGATGCTCAATAGCAGTGAAGTGGAAAAAAATTAAAGCACCTTCAAAACAAATGGTAATCCATAGAATTAATGAGATCAGACTCATGGAACGTCTCCCAGACACCTTTTCGACGGACCAGGATGCGGGCGGGAGGACAGAATGAGTCCCCACTCCCCTACTATCTGAGCCATTTTCCACCCAATTTTTTTTTCTCCCCTCTCCTTCCCCTCTCCTCTGTCCTTTCTTACTTCCTTTCTTTTTATAATATCATCCATGTTTAATTTAATAGAGGGAAAATACACAAATCACAAGAACAAATTGAATAGGAGAAAATGGCACAAATAAGTTCTAACATTTTTTCTTCTGAAATTTTTTTTGATCTAATATCACTGTATGTTTCCAGAAGTTTGAAAAAGAAAAATGTTAAAAGTGGCATTTTGTGTGCTGTAGTATAGATAATTTCATATAACTCCTTTGTTGTTTTCACAAAAATAATAAAAATAATATATATATATATATAAAAAAAAAAAAGAAAGAGCAGGTATATAAATCAGAACTGGGAGGTCATAATGAGATGCAGGGAGAGAGGTAGGAGGAGAGAGATCCCAGGTATAGGAGGAGATGAGGAGTAGGAGGTGAGCCAATAGGTGTATAAATGAGGCCTGGGAGGGCATAATGAGATTCCTGAGGGTCTCTGAACAGATCTCCCTGTCTGTCTGAAGTAAGGACATTTTGTTCTCCTGCCTGTGCTGGAAAGCCTTATCCAATGCTATTGGGACTGTGTAGTTCACTTTCAACCAAGGGAACTTCAGTGATTGTGAACACAGGGTATAACCTGAGAGGAGTTCCTGACATCACCAGCCTCTCTGCTGCAGTCACAGAAAGGATTTTATCCTTACATGCCTGTTTATTTCAGCTACATTATCACATCTCGTCCTGGATTCTTATAAGGATATTCTACGTATTTATCCAACAGGTGTTCGACATTTAACCACCTGTTGTCTCTGATTTGCGCCTTTTGTATATATATATATATATATATATATATTCAAAAACAAATAGACAATACCGTTCTGTGGCTAATGAAATGCTTTTATTTCTACGAGCTTTTGAGATACACTGATCTCCTCTTCCGGCCATGTTACAATGGATAAAGCAAGAAAGGGTTTTACGTAAAAACAGTGCATATTGGAATGTATCTGTGACTGAAGCCTATCCCTCCCCCCTGTGCAGTATGCAATGATAGATAGATAGATAGATAGATAGATAGATAGATAGATAGATAGATAGATAGATAGATAGATAGATAGATAGATAGGATAGAATACAAGGTTTTGCCTTATTTTCAGATGAGCCCTAGCACGGAAATCTGAGCAACATGCAACTCACTATCTCTACACGCGGGTGTATTATCTCTGAAGTCTGTATATTGAGCGGCAAAATAGTTAACATGGAATTACTGTGCCTCCTTTCACTTAGCGCGGGTTCCTGGTCTGTACCACTGATTTTGCCACATAAAGTAGCACACAGAGCCCTTGTGTTGTTTAGGGCAGAAAATACTACCAATATCTACACCAGGAGTGGCCCACTCCAGTCCTCAAGGGCCTCGAACAGATCAGCTTTTAAGGGTATCCCTGCTTCAGCACAGGTGGCTCAGTCTTCAAAGACTAAGCCACCGATTGACCCACCTGTGCTGAAGCAGGGACCGATTGACCCACCTGTGCTGAAGCAGGGACTGACTGAGCCACCTGTGCTAAAGCAGGGATAGCCTTAAAACCTGACCTGTTGTTGGCCCTTGAGGACAGGGAGTTGCCCACCCCTTGGCCTAGCCAACGGCTTTCAAGCTGCAGTCCCACTTAGCTCACAAAAGAAAAGATGTATCCTGGCGCCCACACGCACAACACGCGGGAATATAATAATAGCACTTCTCTTGTCTTGTTTTAATATTTTGCACAGTGCAATTGTTTGATAATGGTTTATTGATTCCATGCAAAACACTTCCCTAAGCCAGCTTTTTTTTTTTAATGCTTATCTTTTCTTTAGAAATAATAAAATCGCTGTGATCCCTCAGAGCAAACATGCTATTTTGAGCTCAGTAAATCATATGTTTAAGTAATGAAATCCTAAGTGGTGTTTCTGATTCTGGCAGACACCGTTGTATTTGTTTACTTATTCATAACTAAACAGATCCACCTAATTCAAAGGGTCTCTATGAAAGGCCTTCTCTCCATGGGTGTTTGAATATAATAAGCC
Organism: Ascaphus truei; assembly: GCF_040206685.1. Taxonomy (NCBI): domain Eukaryota; kingdom Metazoa; phylum Chordata; class Amphibia; order Anura; family Ascaphidae; genus Ascaphus; species Ascaphus truei. Next base: position 42,331,310 of record NC_134488.1, on the reverse strand, counting down.
ATTGAAACTCCTAATTAGGGAGCCGAGTAGGAATTAGTAAGGTGAAGCACAGTTCATACGACTACGGAGATAAAAGGGGAGATGTATCAATGTTAAAAAAAAAAAAAAGTGCATGCCGACTGGCGGTTTTTTTGGACGCGAATGCAAGATACAAATGTGACTCGCGGAGACGCAGAGTTTGATACATAATAATCTGTGCGTCATGTATCTCCTACTGTCACTCCCCAAATCGTAAGGTGACACAAACGGCACAAAACGTGGAGCCAACACCATGACACATTGACGCAAGATGAAGAAGATGACGTTGTTGTTACTTTTGCTCACGTTACCTCAATACGTTCCCCTCCCCCCCCAACGTGCAGTGAGACGCCATGACATCACAACATGTCATGTGGCGCTGACATGGCTCCATCATGGAGGTATACACTGTAACCTGTCGGTATGAGTATGTATATTGTGCAAGCCTGAAGAAGGGCGATGGACCACCAAACATTGCTTGGTTTTTATAAGTGAGATGTCCCTATAAACCCTTTTTGTTTTGCAAAAGAGTTGCGACAATGAGTACCAGACTTCCATTTTTTATGTCTATTTTTCCTACCATGGTAGAGTGGATTGGGGGTGGGGGTTCGGGATGCCTGAGCCTCCCCCGAATTATCAGAGAGAAGGGGATTCTGGATTCTCCTGTAGTGAGTGTCAGTTCTTTTTTTGTCATTATTCTATTTCTAATGTAATTATGCAGCCAGCATTAAGTGGGATAAAGTGGGAGAACAATAACTACTTCATGAGGTTAGAAAAAAACTAATCTGAAGAATCTACAAACATATTAATTTTTGCACAGGAAGCAAACAAGTAGATACAGTACTTTATTTTAAGGATCATTTAATCAATCAAAAGAAGGCAATTACATTGATACACCGTAATAAAATAAAAAAAAATGTGACTGTCCTTATAAACCTTTTTCTGCTGCTCAGATCACTGCTTTATATTCCCTTCCACTTGCTGAATCAAAAACACACAGAAGACACTATGCTCTCCATACAGAAACCGTGATTATCTGGTGCAAAGGGGGAAATCAAACATATAAGGAATACAGGTGAATGACCACAGAGGGTCACTCAAACCCCTAATAACTGCACTCATGATACGTGTAACAGGAAAAGAGAAAAAATGTTGACTAAAAGTAACAGTATAGTAACTGTCACCACAAAAACCCTCAAATGGAAACAGACCAATAGCAGGTACCACAGAACACAAAACGAAAAAAAATAAACTTTTATTAACTGTAAATTCCGTCGATAAACGTGACTTGCTGAATCAGTAAATAAATGGTATTATGATAAAATAATTTAATGGGATATTGTCAAGTAGTTTTCTGTTTTTAATGATCTTTTTTACGGGAACTTTATGTGACCTGGGTTCCCCGACTGGCCCCTTATCTCCGCTGCAGCTCGGGAGAATGGGGGTTGTGGTGGGGGGCTGCCAGAGTGGCGAGCGCATCGCCGGAGCTCCGACGGGAGCATAGGATCAGGGCGCTGCCATCTTGCCTTTGCGCGTGCCTGCGCAGTATCTTCCCCTGGTGCAGCTGCCATTACAAAGTTCGCACATGCGCAGGGAACATTGCGGCGGCCATTAGAGATAGCGCACACAGTGCCAATGTTAAGGGGGTTCCGCGGGGACTACAGCCCCCAGATGGCCACTGGGCTGGGAGTCAGGTGGCCAGGTTTGGCCAATGAAGTGAAATGATTCTTCTGTGAAGCAGTTGATACATTTGGAACTCTGAGGGTTTTCTGGCAGTTGGAGCAGGGACGCAGCTAGGGGAGGTTGTACAGGTGCAGGGGTCTGTGACCCTCTGTACTATGCCAGAGGTCCCTAGGCCCCAGATAGGCCCCAACTGATTCAAAGATTGTGGCTGCTGTAGGGAAGTTAGGGATCCCTTCAGTGGTTAGCCACCGTCGTTTCATTTGAACTATTACTGCAGCAGTCTGGGTCCAGACTGCCAGAGAGTGAGCGAGCATCATTGCGGAAGTCACTCCAGAGGGAGACATCCCATCCAGCGGAGGATATCGTTGGATCGGCAGATCCCCTGCTTCTCGTTGTTAGAGCGCCCGGGTTTGGACACACCCGGCAGGTACCGTTCGCCAAACGTGCATCAAAACCGGTATAATAAGGCGCTGATCACGCCTAAAGGGGTGGGCATATTTTGGGGACACTTATTGGGTGAAGTGACCAAGGGACAGCTCTGGTACTGTGGACACGGTGTGGGGATATTGCCTGTATGTGGTTTATGGTTATTGCTCACAGTAAAGGTTATTATTGTTATTCTTATAATCTGTGGACTGTTATTAATAGTTCCTGCTCTGGGTTATCCCATCCAATTGGGATCCCATGCAGGTGGAGGCACTGCCACAGTATATTCGTTACCCCATGGTCCCAGTAGCGGAGGCTCAGATCCCTGTGAGCCGACAGGTATCGCCAGCACTAGTAGACCCTGGACATTAGAGGGAAAGATGGCTACATTTATAATACATAGCCCCCGCTCCACAAATTGGAATCTGTTTAAGTCAACTCTGTTCTATTTCTTGCATGCTCACCCTAAACTTGTCTGCACTCTGCCACCGGGGATAGAAGAGCATGGCAGAGAGAATGAGATGAAGCTTTAGTTGCAGTCTGGGGACGTCACTGCCCTCACTTGGGAGTGAGAGAGGATAAACATTGAACATGAAACCTGCACATGAACATGAACATGAAACCAGCACGGTATTTCTGGGAGACAACATCCCAACTATAGAGACTGACACTGTGGCAAACCCTTCCAACTACATCTGTGTATAAGTTAAAAGGTTTTAAAAATATATCAGTGTATAAGTCAGCAGACTATATCACATGCTGAGTTTAGCTCGCAGTGTATTTCAGCCAGGATTGCACATTTGTGTTGGCCTTTTGTTTTTCATAAATAGCAATGAAACGTCCCCACTGCAACTTATATATATATATATATATTACTGCAGCTGTCTTTCCCCAGATGAGTATTTAGTATCTTGTCCCAGAAGAACAGTAAACATTCCGCATCCCCTTCCAGTGACCTCCTGCAGACACGTCACTAAGTACATATTACCTCGGGACCGGAGGAGTAGGAGGAAGAGGAGCATCATTGTGTCATGATTTGCAGTCTGAAGAGAAAAGGAAACAGTCTAAACCAGCGGTGGCCAACGCCAGTCCTCAAGGGCCACCAACAGGTCAGGTCTTAAGGATATCCCTGCTTCAGCACAGATGGCTCAATCAATTGCTCAGTTGAAGACTGAGCTACTGATTGAGCCACCTGTGCTGAAGCTGGGACTGTTTCAGCCACCTGTGCTGAAGCAGGCATATCCCTAATACCTGACCTGTTGGTGGCCATTGAGGACTGGAGTTGGCCACCCCTGGTTTAAGCCTTACAGAGCTCACATTATATGACATGCGGCTGTGAAGTCCCACACTTGAGATGTGCTAATGTGAGGTATTGCAGTGCACCAACATTTTCCCAAATGTTATGATGTTATCATTTCCACGCAATTTTTGAAAAAGTTGGCGGGAATTTCACAGTTTTTTGGACAAAACTTTATGTGCAAAGTCACATGACTCTGTGCTCTGGTAAGGTGACCCCGAGCACTGGTCACATGACCGTGCCCGAGCATATTTTTGGTCACCTTAGCGCAATAAATATTATTGCATTTTTTTTTTAAAGGTTTTAGTTTCACAAATAAATGCACAATTTCACCAGGTTTTCAAACTCTTCTCACTCCCTCCATAACACAAAGGAAATGTGCGTTACTAATCCTCTGAGTGCCGGAAAGGCGGCGGAACCACAGTGCCACGACCCCTCTGGCACAGCATGGTCTCGTGATAGCTTGTCATGTGACTGACTGTGGCCCCTCCTCCTCAGGTTTTAATCTCGCCCCTCCTCACTTTCCATATGTAGAGGTCTTTTCATGCAGCTGTTTGTGACAGATCCAATCCATGTCATTGTTCCTATAATTATACATGTAAATAAGAATTTTAATCAGTTAGTGTTAGGACCTGTGATATTATGGTCATGCCTTGAAATGGCTCGCAGGCTTATAATGCTTTGGCCAAAGGGTTAAACTAAATGACCCTTTTTTCAAGCGATATACAGTATAGGTATTTCACTGTGTATTTTTGTCATATTGGAAGTAGCTCTGGGCTCCCTTTGTGTTTTGTTTTTTGACTGTGGCTGCCCCTAACCCGGAAAGAGGTTCCCTGCGCGCCATGGAAATGCGTGTATGGGGTAGCCACGTTGACCCAGGAGTGGCAAGCTCCACGACATACGTGGTGACTGCGTCTTGGTGCACCCAAAGGGTTAATCAAGGCTCTTACATATTGTTACTTAGTCAGATTGGCTTATGCTATCTTAGATATGTCAGAGAAATGTAATGCCCCAAAATTGAGGATTCGGTTTATCCGTTTAAAAAGTGGTTTAACCACTTCACAGCCACCTACAAAACATGTTTTTTTAAACGTAACAATTAAACTCGCTACCTTTAACAAATGTAACTATGCTTAAAGTGAAGATTTGCCTGCTTTTGTTTCTCTGAACACTAAGCAAGTTTTTCTTATCACCAGGGGCTTCTGAATGAGCGGCATTTTTGTCAATATACTGTTCCCTCCACCATTAGCCCACCCTGCCCTTTCCGGAGAGCCAGTAAAGAGGAGGGGGGGGGGAGCTTACCCATGCAAACTCTAGTTGAACACATTGTGACAACACACAAAAGGGAGCAGCCAGAGGAAATCACCCCCTTTCCAATTCAACTTTTACAAATGATTTTCAATTAGTTATAAGAGTCAGAAATCCATCAAACCGTCAGATTTGAACCCTTCGATGTGTCACTGACATTCATTTTGGACTTAACCTCACATATGGGGGCTGGAACGAGGGGGGCTGAGGGGTATTTATGTTACTGCTTTAGTATGTTCTGCACCCCTACTAAACACGTGTTCCTGCCCGCGCCCGATAGTCGAATATTTTTTTATAAAAATGTTTTACCAGGAAGTAATACATGGAGAGTTACCTCTCGTTTTCAAGTATGTCCTAGGCACAGAGAAACAATACATGGTTACAAATACAGTTACATAAGTGAACAGGGTATATATTATATACAAGACATTACATGCACAGTTAGAGATAAGATATATTATAGGCGTATGTAACAGTTACAGACTAGATTAAAATGTGAGACAGCTTTAGTTTTGAAAGAACTTAGGGGGTTATGCACTAAGCAGTGATAAGTGCTTTTAAGTGAGATAAATGCCTTTATAGCGCAATACTGCGTTCTGTGAGATTCGCAAAGCAGTGATAAGTGCTTTTAAGTAGCCATTATAGCAGGTTACTGCACTGTTATCACTGCTTTGTGAATCTCACAGCAGGCAGTATCATGCTATAAAGGCAGTTATCTCACTTAAAAGCACTTATCACTGCTTTGTGCATAGCACCCAGAAAACCCACTTATCACTGCTTAGTGCATAACCCCCTTAGACTGGTGGTGGATATGAGAGTCTCCGGTAGATTGTTCTAGTTGTGAGGTGCACGGTAAGAGAAGGAGGAACGGCCGGATACTTTGCTGAACCTTGGGACCATGAATAGTCTTTTGGAGTCAGATCTCAGATGATAAGTGCTGCATGTGGTAGGAATGAGGAGCTTGTTGGGACTGAACCCAGCCATATACTGCTCAAAAGTTATACGATATCAGGAATTGCAAGTCATTGTGTAATAGTTGATATATGAAGTACATTCAAAGACTGTAGGTCCTTATCGGGAGTGTTGGAGTCGGTCTATATGGCCTTGCTGGTGTAGACATTTGAGTGTCCACTTTGTTTGTGGACAAAGCATTGGGGAGAGGAAATGTGGGAGTACGGAAGGTAAGTGAACCTTTTAGAACAGTCACGGGTCCATAGCACGACTATGGAGCTGCCACCTTCTGTTGAAGGCTAACCCGGAGATAACATTTATTAAATGTATCTTCTTTATACATTTCTTTCTCTTACCTTCGGCGGCGGCATCTCCCGACACATCCCTCCCCCTCCAACTTCCGTCAACATGGCTGCGCGATGTCAAATGGCGCCGCGTTGCCATGACAATGGGATGCCACAGTGTCACGTGATGCCCATTGCCATGACAACGGGATGCTGCATTATCTCACGCGGCTGTCAAGTTGCCATGACAGAGGGATGCCTTATGGCGCCGATTTACCACGTAAACTCATAGCCTTGAGATACATGGCCAAAAATCCGTAGTCTTCGGGTCAAACCCGGAGTGGTGGCAACCATGATGACTACCCATCCATAAAAAGCAGACTGTCCAATGGACTGGTTAGCATATGAACTGCGGGATTCTGCAAAAAATGCAGCTCCTCCTAACAGCAAACGGGTTAATATGGAATGCAAAATTAGTAAATTGAGGGCATACTTGTAATTCTGCAATGCACGTTAGGAAGAGGAAATATTTATCTGCCTCCCCTGGGCCCCTATTGCAGCTATGCTTCAAATCTTGCCTGTATTTCCCATCTGGAGTTTGCTCATCTGGAAAGTAAAGTGAATGAGCATGTAAATGACGCTTTTTTATGTCCCGGTCTGTTCTCATACAAATGGCCTAAGCGCCGGATTCCAATACACGCAGACAAAAAAAACACCCACATTCTTTACATCCCAGGGATTATATTGTATTGTATTGTATTGTATGTCTTTATTTATATAGCGCCATTAATGTACATAGCGCTTCACAGTAGTAATACATGTGGTAATCCAATAAATAACAGATAATATAAATAACAGATCATGGGAATAAGTGCTTTAGACATTAAGGAAGAGGAGTCCCTGCTCCAAGAAGCTTACAGTCTCTTTGTTAGGTAGGGAGAACGTACAGAGATTGTAGGAGGGAGCTCTGGTAAGTGCGTCTGCAGTGGGCCAAGCTTTATGTGCCATGTGTTCAGAATAGCCACAGATTGAGGGGGTTTAACGATATTTTTCTTGTCCCTTCGTCCTTCAATTTGTAATCCAGCGGCAGATTTTAATCTCCGCTAAATATGGAGATGACACTTAAAATAAGGTAGGTAGTACGGGCAATTACAAACTCATGGGGCGGTTATTCATTAAACCATGACAGTGCCGATCAGGGCACTATTGCACTGAGACCATCATTGGCTTAAATGGGATTTTCCATCACGGTTTAATGTCACTGCATCTTGTAGTCACTACATATATTCTGCGCATTCAGTATGAAATATTTAAAGGGGCAGTTCCTCCTTGGTCTAAAGATAATTACTGTAATGGTGTTGGAACACCTACAGTAATGGGCTTAGCATAGGTTACTGCCAGCTAAACAAAATAAACAGTATACCGTATTTAAATACTATTGGAAACTTTAAATCCCACGTAGCAACCCAGGAAACCACCTTTTTACAAATATTTATAATTGTCTTCTCTACACAAATCTAACAATACTAATAGCAAAGGTTTGTATGATTTCATTTTTGGGGGAAAGGAATTACAAATGTCACTTTTTCAGGACCTCTGTGTCTTGTGTCACATATGAAGTGTCTGTAGTGTTGAATTACAGGGGAAGAAAACAAAAGGAATTGGACTCTGCTCTTCATCATCCATCCTGCAGCTGTGAGTAGGGTGGCCAGGTGGCTTCTCCAAAAATACTGGCACAATGGTGAAAGGAGTAACATGCTCGAGGCACACTCTCCGCTCCATGCTGTTTCCTCCTCTCCTTGGCCCCACCCTCAGGCTCCTGACGCCTACATCTGATTGGCTGCATTAGGCCGCGTTCATAGTCCGCGCGCCGCAAACAACAGCCCGTAGCTCAATAAGGACGGCCATAAAGAGTGCAAGACATTTTTTTATTTTGTCGCGTGACGGCCAGGTCAGGTGCGCAGTTCAGCCAATTAGGGAGAACTGCTCATGTGATGTCACGGGCACACCTCAGACATGCCTCCCCATCGTGTCCCCTCCACATCCCACGGATCGCCTGAGCAGCACGCCACTATATCCGAGGCCTTTCTGAGCAGCAGTCAATCAGGATGGAGGAAGCTGCCCAGCCGCCTAGGAGCAGCCCTGCTCGGGGAAATCCCAGGGTCCCCCAATCCGGTCAGATCACAATGTCCAGACAGGTAATACCAGACACATGCATGTGCAGTATTACCTCTCATTTTTTACAGCACAGTATCCAAATACAGGACAGTCCGGTTCAATACTGGACACCTGGAGACCCCAGCTGTGAGACCCTGGCTTTCCAATTTCTTAAAATCTACAGACTCAGTTTATAAGCTGCTGTGTAACCTTCCCAGGCCTGATTTATACACCTGCTCTTTTAATTCCTACTCTTCTTATCCTCCTATATCTGGGACCTCTCTCCTCCTATATCTGGGACCTCTCTCCTCCTACCTCTCTCCCTGCATCTCATTATGTCCTCCCAGGCCTGATTTATACACCTGCTCTTTTAATTCCTACTCTTCTTATCCTCCTATATCTGGGACCTCTCTCCTCCTACCTCTCTCCTCCTATATCTGGGACCTCTCTCCTCCTATATCTGGGACCTCTGTCCTCCTATATCTGGGACCTCTCTCCTCCTATATCTGGGACCTCTCTCCTCCTACCTCTCTCCTCCTATATCTGGGACCTCTCTCCTCCTACCTCTCTCCCTGCATCTCATTATGTCCTCCCAGGCCTGATTTATACACCTGCTCTTTTAATTCCTACTCTTCTTATCCGCCTATATCAGGGACCTCTCCCCTCCTACCTCTCTCCTCCAATATCTGGGACCTCTCCCCTCCTACCTCTCTCCTCCTATATCTGGGACCTCTCGCCTCCTACCTCTCTCCCTGCATCTCATTATGTCCTCCCTATTGCTTTTTCTGTTTGCCGTTTTCTCACTCTGTAAACTTTTCTATTCTCTCCAACTTCCCCACTCCCCTTCTATCCACATTTCTTCATCTCCCCTCCCCACCACCTACTGTATGCATGTATAAACGTCCCCACTTTTTACACACCTCTTTCCCAACAACTTCTACACCACTAAATAAAAAGCACCCCCACAAATCCTCTATTCACCTTCTCTCCCTCTCTCCTCTTCCTCCTCCTTGCGGCTGCGGATCTCTCCTAATCCTGGACCCAGCCATACACACACCTGCTCTCACCCACGCCTCTTTCACCTCTTTCCCTGTTAACTCATGTAATTTAATACTGACCGACCTTAAAATGCACCTCTCAAAAGCAGCATTCCCATAGCCTGCACTCATGGCTACTGTCCCACACCCACAGTCACTCCTACCAACCATTGTGGCCAAGCACTGCCATCTACTGCACTTATTCCCTCACCTGCTGTCTCGGTAACTCTCCCAACATAGCACTTAGATTGTAAGCTCTTCGGGGCAGGGATTTCCTTCCCTATTGTCTGATTTTGTTGCGCTTTTTATATTATTATAATTTCCTGTACTGTATTGTCTTTGTACAGCGCTGAGTACTTTGTCGGCGCTATATAAATAATGCTATACATACAAGTGATTTCTTTACCCTTATCACATCCTGTTCTTATCAGGGAGCCAATAAAGATAAGAGGAGGAGGATGGAGGGGGCTCTGTTTGGGGAACCTGCCTCTAACAATGAGAAGAGCGTTGATCGCAGACTGCCCCTTAAAAATGAGCACTTCGCCATGACGTACATCGCCCGTCACACGGGCCTCTGGGGTGGCACTTTTGTTGACGTACATCATTAGGGTTCTGAAGGGGTTACACATAGCAAAGAAAAAGTGGGTGGGGGAAATGACGCATAAATACAGAACTTGACATAACCCATTAATATATACTGTACGTGTCGGGTAACTTCTTCCTAGATCACCCTATTCCAAATACCCAAATCCCAAACTGGTACCCGAGGGGCGAGATTGGAGCAAACTACATAAGAAGCATCATTGACTGAGCCACTGTTTGAGCCAGCTGTGCTGAAGCAGGGATTATCCCTAATACCTGACCTATTGGAGGGGGGTGGGGGGGTCTTGAGAACTGGAATTGAGCAGCCTGGCTCTACAGTATCCTATATTTGTCGTAGGTTTTCATGCTCAACACGTATCTCTGGCCGCTGTACTGATGCACTCATGTCTATCAGGATTAAACAAGGTTTCCTTTGAGATCACCATATATTTCCATCACCTTCTAAATCCCAGGGATTTAGACAAACCAAACCTGCCGTGTGGTACTGACTGATCGCCACCAGATCAACCTTTCTTCATTTTGTAAATCAGAAGACGCCTTATGCAACAACAGCAAAAAGTGAATCTGAGTTTGTCATCTTAATACCAAGTCGTTACATGAAGAATAAACACGGCAAATACCTGCAAGCATATGTTTCCATGTTGGATTTTGCATTGTTATTAACATTTTCAGCGTGGCTTTGCTTTATTATACATTTCAGGTGCTTTCAGCACTAACGGGCATTAAAGGGCAGCGCAGCTGTGAACAAAATTACACATTCAGTACATGCAGGAGTGGAAACACCTTGTGAGTGTGCAGAAGGACAAGTGAATGCTAATTTGTCTTTGGTGAAGAAGTACCATGTCTTTATTCATAGATTACAGTGATTGTAAGCCCTGATTTCCATACAAGCCGCTTTGCAATGAAATCCACATCCCAATGTCTCATACAGATGAATAAAACAATGTAATAACATAACTGGCTCCTGTAACATGATTTGTGACATGGTTATAAAACATTGTGCCTAATAATGGAGAGATTAGATAGATGATAGATAGAGATAAATGTAATTATTATTTAATACATGTATAAAAAGTAACAATTAAATATCCATCTGTACAAAGCTCACCCTATCATAAAATGTATAGCTGGTAGATAGATAGAGAGATATAGAGATAGATATAGAGATAGATAGAGATATAGATAGATATATAGAGATATAGATAGATAGAGATAGATAGATAGAGAGATAGAGAGATAGATAGTAAATAATAAATAGATAGATCATTTATCAATTACCATATACTTTATAGATTAAAAGCTACATCATGTAATGACGCCTATATAAATTACAAAAACAACTTCAGAATATGATTATGGTTCTCCGTCATGGATTGAAAATGTTAGAACGTCGACAGGGATAATATCAGCCTCTTCAGTTTATTAATCACAAATCAAATTACAGCCCAGCAAATATCTGACCATGTATTTATTTCCCAGTCTTAAAATTACCGTATGAATCCCTTACAATATATATATATATATTGAGGAAGGTCCCGTTTGTTGGGCCAAAATGTTGGAGTTTTGTATCTTGATTTCTATATTACATATCTATTTAATTGCTTTACCTGAGTGCTTTAAAGTGAACAAAATAAGGCGCAAACAAATAAAATCTATATTTTGTGAACAAACTCAGATGCAGCCTAAACACCTGCGGTAACCCAGACCGCGAAACACACTAAACTAAACAAACTGGTGTTTGTGGCGCAAAATGAATGTGAATATAACCGTGCAATATAACTGTGCAATAAACCCAGGGAATATAAATAGACACTGATATCCCTTATACTGCAAATCCAAGGAACATGATCCTCTGAAGTGGCTCCTCCTTGAAAAACCTCAGAAAGCACAGATGCATGCAATAGGGTTCATTAACATTTTACTTTCATTGACAAACAACACAGGGGGGAAAAGGACAACTCACACTTTCCCCGCTGGTCAAAAGCAGAGAGTGATTTTGGGCGCACTCCAACCCTACTCCAGACTCAGCTCCAGGCTCAGCTCCTTGCTGTGTGAGTGTCTGCATCTCTCACTCTTGTCCCGGGTTGCCTTGCATCAGTCCCGCGTCAGCTGCTCTGGTTCCTGGTGGAGTGCGTACAGTGGCCTCTGCAGTCCAAAATGCCCAACATGAACACGTTTCGTCTGTGTATTGACTTCTTCTGGGGTTATGTCACATGTCTCTCTGCAATCTATCTTTATACCGCTCCAACGCGTTGCTGATGAGGGATACTAAACAGCTGTTTTTTAAACCCCGATTTTGGCGTGAATCTGCTTAGTGTTTTCTTGCCTATAAATAGTCTATTTCTCTTGTACTCAAACCCACTCCCAGGAGAAGACCGTTGTTGAAACGCGTTGGAGCGGGAGTTCTTTCAGGGGGACCCTTTTTCTCACCACATTCAAGGGACAGTGCATTTGCACCTATTGACTTTTTGGTGATGTATTATGGAATGGATACAAGTTTAAACTGTTCCCTATCTGGGCTGACCTTTATTATCCAGCTGTGAATTTCACACCATCACACTGTCCCAGTCATGATCTGGGTGATTTACTGGTATTTTATGTGTATTACCAGTTCTCAACATCTAATTGCAACTCATTGAGTATATTGTTACTGCTTTTTCAGTGTGTATGTGTTTGCATCTTGTAGCTATTTCCTGCAGATACATTTCCTTGACCTTATTTGGTGTAGTGGTATTACAACATTTGTATCTGCAGAGCTACTCTATATTATGCTTTGACAGTCATTATTATTCTGCTTTGTATTAGGCCAGTTCCATTTGTGTCATTTGACTTAGATTAACCTACCTGTCACTTTGCAGTTATTTAGAGGTTTCTGGGAGCACAACGAAACTTTCACTGTATGTTATGCTGCGGATTTGTAGGTCAACGCAACTATTTTGAGCTTCCAAAGTGACTCACCTCCAAAATTATGGGCATTCTAAGTTTCCCTAGCTGTTAAAAATAAGGAAAATTTTAATAAAGGCAAAAAAAGCTTGGTTGCTGGACAAACAGATATAACAAAGACAAAATAAGCATAAATAACAATAAGTCAATACAAATGGGATAAATAAATGTCCAAAAACTGTGTCCAAAAAGTGTCCAATAGATCTATTGTGAGGGAGTAGCACTTGTAGATGATAAAGCACTTAAAAACATTTTCATTTCACATCTTTACAAACCGTAGAAAATTATAAATGATAAGTTAGAATATGATAGATAAAAATAGCACATTTTAAGTTCTACTTTGACCGGACAAAAAAATCCTTCTGCAAATAAAAAGTAATTGCAATATCCACCCATTTATCTCAAATTAAAATACAAGTTTAACCAATAATATAATTTCCAGCTTTGATGAAGTACAGAGATAACAAATTAGGGAATTTAGGTATTTATTAATGTGATTTGGAAGATATATAAAAAGTAATAGTAATAGTAAAAACTGACTGGGTGTCAGTAAAATTAAAACAATACATTAATAGCCAATTTATAAAAATATGAAAAATTATATATATTAAAAAAACAACAACTAAGGAACCATAAAACAAAGAATATATATATATATATATATATATATATATATATATATATATATATATATATATATATATATATATATATACAGTGTTCGACAAACCTATACATTTGCTCGCCCCGGGCGAGTGGATTTAACCCCCGGGCGAGTAAATATTGGCCCAAGCAGTACACGTTTGGTACTAGGTGGCGAGTAGATTTTTTTGTGTGGCGAGTAATTTTTTGGTGATATCTCCTGATGAAATCACTTTATGTGAAGAAACGCGTAGAGAAGAGCGTTTTTTAGCTGCTGTCACACTGTGATATATATTTTGACTCTATCCTCACTGCCCACCTCATTACGGACTGCCTTTGGGAGTGCAGAGAGACTTCTCTGATCAGCCCCTGCATCGCGGGGTCACGGACTACAGACCTCATATCCGGATACACTAACATTGTGGAGGACTTCCGGGTCACATTGTGGTGAGCTTTTTCCTGTATCCCCTGCTGGATGTCGGTTCAGCAGAGCTGAGAAAACCCAGACAGAGAGAGGGCGCGCCATCCAAGGCACAACGTGGGCGGTTGGCGAATGAGTATACTCATTATATGTATTTATTCATATGTATATATATATATATACAGGGAAAAAATGCTAAATGAATAAAATGAATAAAAAAAAGATGAAATATAAAATAAAAAAAATGATAGCATAATATGATATGTTTAAGAGAGATTAAACTCAGTGTTGTATTTTGAATACCTCAAATAGCCCCTTACTGGAGGTCACTCAATAGCAATACTGATATTCAACCCTGTCATATAAAAGCCTTCAATTTATGGATCCAATAATTTTCTACTCTCGATAGTTCATAAAAGCTGTCCCCGCCCCTTCAGTGCGCTTTTTTTGGAATCAATACCAATGTACTTATGACCTTCAGGATTTTTATTGTGTTTTTACTTAATGTGTAGGCACACGGAGCAGTTTCTGTCCCTTATTGATATTCGATACATGCTCTAAAATGTGTTGTTTCTTTTGTCTCTCATTGTCTTTTGGTTCTTTCAATAGATTGTAATCCGCAAGGGCACTCTAGTAAATAGACAATATAACTCATGCAGCTATTAATAAAATGTGTGATAGGAAACGTCTCCCCAGTTATATTTGATTTAAAAGAAAACTTCTCTTCTGAGCAAAACCACAGACCGAGACTATACATTTGCAACACTTAAAAGCCATGTGGTTTGGCAGGCGGCTGACATGTTTTGTTAGATGTTGCTTCTGTGAAGCATTTCAATGAACTAAGGGGAAAGTTGGTGTCTAAAAGTTTTCTCTAGAGAAAATTACTGCTGGACGTTCTGATAAATTGGGGTTCGGGGCTGGATCTCCTCTCAATATGCCCAGTGTTTGCGAAAAATATTTTTAATAAATGGTGCATTATATTTGTATGTATATATATATATATAGAATAAGTTGACACAGCACAGCAGACAATATAAGCATTGCGGATATCAATCCTTGCCAAGACCCGCTACTCCAGCCGTGCAAGGATTGATATCCGCAATGCTTATATTGTCTGCTACATTGTAAGTAGCTGTCTATTTTTGTGCTCATTTAACCAGTATACACATACTTCACTATATTGGTTCTCTTTCATCATTTTTTAGGTTCCTAATATCCTTGGACTTTCACTTCTCCTACATACCTCATGGATCTTTTATCTTGTCCCTGTAGCCTGAATAGTCAGGCATATTCATAATCATTGTGCCTGTGTTTATTCTAAGTATATCCTTTTATTGGTTATTGTGTAAAACCTATAATATTGTTTCAGCATATACAGACACATTTCCATGTATTAGGTTGCCGTTACATTGCACACCAAAAAATGTATGTATGTATGTATATATATATATATATATATATATATATATATATATATATATATATATATATATATATATATATATATATATATATACTGTCATTAAGGTTATGGTGGGTAAAAAAAAAGTGACAAAAACCCTCCACAGTAAAGACAGGTCTGCAACCCTGTCTTTCCTCATTGTCACCCAGCATACAGCGCTTCCACTGCAGCAAGGGATTCTGGGAAATGACATGCAAATGAGCACTCAGTGCCACCTTTTGTCTCAAGCTCGTATTACAGTAATATTTACAGTTGCTTTATGCTTTACTGTGGAGGGTTTTTGTCACTTTTTTTACCCACCATAACCTTAATGACAGTGGTGATTACCTAGTCTAGTCTCAAACCTGACAGTGGTGATTACCTAGTCTAGTCTCAAACCTGCTAGCCATTAAGACCAGCCTCACACTGATGATACCCATCAAGGTTGAAACATGTATGTATGTGAGTGGGTCTAATGGCTTTGCATCTCATCCCAGCCTCTGTCTAAAAGCTGTGTTTAAAACAGCATGCATTGGCTTGAGGATTGGCTTGTGTAATACGAGCTTGAGACAAAAGGTGGCACTGAGTGCTCATTTGCATGTCATTTCCCAGAATCCCTTGCTGCAGTGGAAGCGCTGTATGCTGGGTGACAATGGGGAAAGACAGGGTTGCAGACCTGTCTAAGACATGCAAATGAACATACAGTAAAATTTACAGTTGCTTTATGCTTTACTGTGGAGGGTTTTTGTCACTTTTTTTACCCACCATAACCTTAATGACAGTGGTGATTACCTAGTCTAGTCTCAAACCTGCTAGCCATTAAGACCAGCCTCACACTGATGATACCCATCAAGGTTGAAACATGTATGTGAGTGGGTCTAATGGCTTTGCATCTCATTCCAGCCTCTGTCTAAAAGCTGTGTTTAAAACAGCATGGATTGGCTTGTGTAATATGAGCTTGAGACAAAAGGTGGCACTGAGTGCTCATTTGCATGTCATTTCCCAGAATCCCTTGCTGCAGTGGAAGCGCTGTATGCTGGGTGACAATGGGGAAACACAGGGTTGCAGACCTGTCTAAGACATGCAAATGAACAAACAGTAATATTTACAGTTGCTATATATATATATATATATATATATATATAATTAGCCAGACACCTACTGTACATTTATAGTGCATACAACATAGATTTGATTTGACGAAAGGAAATAGCACAGCCACGTTGGAACAGTCTTCCGGAGAACTGTTTTCCAGCTGTTGCATGGTGGTGATCCATTCATTGTGTGGCTGTTCCAGGAGGTCTATTGAGGAGAATTGAGTGAGCAGCTGGTTAGCCTCACCAGGACATGATGCTTTCCAACAGAATCCCATTCATCTTGTTATCCAGGAGGTCTATAATAAAGGCATAGCTGGACTCTAATCTAATATTTGGACTGTAACCAACAAAACCAACCAACAGTGCATGGTGACGGCACATTCATATTTTAAGGGCATGGCTGAGTGACTGCACATTCATCATAAGACCCTGTAAATAAAAATCAACACACATTACTTTCCAATTACAACTAAGACCTGGCCAGGTGAAGTAATATCCATCATTCACAGGACAGGGAAGCATAACGGGAAATTGGGGATCGCTTGAGGGAAAAAAGAATATATTAATATAATGGAAGGGCTTTTACACACTCGTGTTGTTTGCAAAACAGGACTAATTTCAAGGTAAAGGGAAATTGATAGAGCAACCAAATACTGCTATATTGATATTACTTATGGTACATTTTGTATTTTCTCACTATTCTTTCAGACCAACCTCCAGTGTAATAAAATTATATTTCTAGAAGCTACATGTGTACTCATTACTCTGCCTCTTCACTCTCATGGCCTCTTCCATGGATAGTCTCTGCTGGTTAAGAAATTTGGGGGTCTTGGGTGTGGCTCGGTCGATCTGGGGTGGGGGGGAGTGGTGTTGAGAATTACCACAGTTAGGCCAAGTTACCTTTATAGCCACCTAATTTACAACTCCATTCTTTCTGTTGCACACATTTCCTTCTACTCGTGATATTCTCTTGTAACTGCCTTTGTAGTGGTTAGCTCTCTTGGCTTGTGGCTTAGCTGGCTGATGGGGTCCCAGGATGCTCCACCTTGTTAGCTTCCCTCCATTGCATCCTAATTTTCTACAAAACAATCAGCTATTTATAATTTGATGGTAAGCCACTCCCCCTGGCTAGGGTTTACTAAAAGCTCTTACTGGACTGGACTGGACTGTACCTTAGGGCTGGAACCTTTGCATTGCTTGCTACACGCACATCAATACAATTGTGTACCCCTAATCACATTCCTTACCTTTGCCATGCGTTAGCAAGACACAGAATAGAACTTTGACATTTTTGTAATGGTGTTGTTGTTTGCCTTACATTGTGTATTGCTTCACCCAATGCTCATTTGTATTCTTATTTATATACTCTAGCAAATACAGTGTATAATAATCTCCTTTGGTAATTGCATTGAGCCGTAAATTAGAGTTCTCGTGGAATAATCTGCTTACATTAATGTGGATGCACTATTCCTACAAAGACAAATGAGATGTAGTTAATGCCAGGTTCAATCCCCATGTTACAACAAAGCAGTCACTCTTGTTTACAGCCAAAGAGAGCCTAAGCAGAGACTGGTCTCACAAATGTTGTCACACATGCTGATTGCTCAACTGGCAGAGAAATCACTGGCCCTCTCCTGACCACTTCATACAGTACATTGTAACTTTGCCTGTGAGCAGCCAGACGTGACTTAATTCAGCCTGGCTCGTGTGATTGTCGGAGGGATTGGGACTAGCTTTCCAAACTCAAGCTGACTCTGTGTTACTTATTAATAAATAGAACTCTGGAGTGCACATACTGTAGCAATACAGAGCAATTAATCAGAGTTAAATAACCAGTTAGAAACCAGTAAATGGCCTGTTTCTTTGGTTCAATAAATAAGATTTCACAGAGGAGGCTGAAAGGTGGAAATGAAGGAGAAATTTGTCAGATTTCAAATGTAATTCAAAAACACTGCAGACCAGTGCTCAGATTGTGATGCCCCTAATTCCATAGACCACTGGAAAGACAGTGACATGCAAGGGGATTCTGGGTTATTTTATTAAATGGGGGGGGGGGCTGTAAACACTCTAGGGGCAGTGGGGGCATTAAACAGTGATAGTACTAATTGGAACAGTATCACATGGAGACTCATTAGGGTTGATGAGTCAGTGGGGATTATTCATTAAACTGCAATAGTGACAATTATGGCACTACATCATGGAAACACCTATTTCCTTTCATTTGAGTTTCTGTGTGATAGTACCGTGCTCGGCACTATCTCAGTTTAATGAGTAACCCCCTTTGAGTCAACATAGTACTGTATAATATTAATGTGGCGGGGTCTTGATGGGGTATCTGTTTTCTGTGCAGGTCATGATCCCTTTGTATTGGAGCCACATGACAGGTCCACGCATGTGAAGATGAGACTTTTGGTCTCAAACTACCAAGTCCAACATTAATGTCATTCAATTAAAGGTATCACAGCCAGCCGCGTTTGCTCATAGTTCTTGAAATATATTCATACAAAGCCTTTTGTGGGGAGGGGGTGAAGAAAATAAGGACTTTGTCAGTTACCGCCGATCAAGCAGAGATATTCGTTATCAAGGCTCCGTGAATCTCCCCCTCCCACCCTCCCTACAGTGGCGCCCGCCTTTAGCCTAAATCGGCTGTTTCCGCGGCGCTCCGATAATCTCGGTCAGATGCGGTTTTTTTGGTCCGGAGTGAATTGCGTTATTTTAGCGCTCGTGATATTAGCATTTTATTCTCGCTGTCTGCAATACTGCAATGCCGTCTAATATCTCAGGGGGGCATTTGCGAGCTGTTGTCTTGGAAGTCTAATACTTTAGCAGTTCAACCTACGTCCGTACACAGTCTGCGTGTGCGCACGCAGTAATTGTAAATTTGCATATTTACAGTATACATGCATTTGCAGTGCTGTATGTCTCATTTGAAAATTGTTGAAACGCATAGGCGTGTACAGTACTGTAACAGTGTCACATTTCGGCATATACAGCGCTTTCCCCTCGCTCGGACACACACAGGATAATTTACTGCACTGCAGGGTATTTCAACTTGTTATCTTATCTACAGTGCAGTACATCTCTCCCACACCATTCCTTTGAACATGTGTCTTTCTGGTTTCAATCACATTCCTGCTTGACAGCAGATGATTACTGCGCATGTGCCTGTAACTTCACCCACCACTGCTTGCTTGAGTGAGTGACCAAAAAAAAAAAAAAATTCTCATTTTTTTTCTCCACAAGCCTGCAAAAACCATCTTGATATTACGATATTCAATCTGTGCTGTAGCTTTTGACTGCGACCCTGTGTGTTTGACTGCACATGGTTGATTTGTGTGCTTTTTACATACTGTATTTGGGGGTGTAGGGATCATATTGTTATGATGAACTGCCTTTTGAAATTACAGTATGTCATTATCTTTGAACTTCATGCAGCTGTACCCTGTAGCCCCCTCCCCCACGCGCACACACAAGGCTCGCTCAAGGATTTGAAACTCTTATCGACAGACACCTCCACAGAGTCATTCATTTTCTGAAGCTTGTCATTGTGTTTTTAATCCGTCCCTAGCCGAGCGTCACCTCACTGCGCCTGCGTGTAATCCTCTTTGAGATGGGAGCTAGCTGATTACTGTGCATGACTCACCCAACCCCCCCCCCTCCAACCCTTTGAGGCTTTGTTCATGGTAACACTTTGGAAAATCCCTTCTCGAATTTGATATGTAAATCTGATTTGCACAGCATTGTGAGAATTGAGAGTTAAAAAACCCATTAACTGATTCATGTTGTTTTGTCATTCATTCTTTTTCTTTGGTGTACTGTAGGTGTGGGGGGGGGGTTGTTGTCAATGATTGTGATTATCAAGAATGTAAATAAATATTTATTTTATTTTGTCAGGAACCAAAAAAAACAAATATAAAAATAATCATGAATAATCCATAATGCAGTCTTTATTAAGTTCTTCTGTCAGATGGAAATTGAGGGCCGGTGGATAAACATGAATAATGCACATTGATAATAATATTAATTAATAATATATAATTTATAATATATATATAGTAATATAATTTTTTCCGTCTTTACCTTCTTCCTCATTCTGTGTACAGTACAGTAGTTCATTGAGAGAGGAGAGGTTTTGTGTACATCTGCAGTTACTGCAGTTTACTGCTGCGGCCGAGTTTATTCGAGCATTTGCCCGTTCTCGGCCGCAGCAGTAACCTGGCGCGCGCCAGAGGGTGCCGGGCGCACGCCGAAGACACGGAGGAGCGCCCTCCGATCGGGGCTTTCTCCCTCCCACTGCCGGGTCCGCCGGGTCCCCCGGAACCCCCTGCCGCCGTCCCCCACATCGCAGACACCAGGGCTCCCTCGGGGAGCCCTGGACGCGCGTGCAGGGGGCGCAGGCACCCGATGACGCGTGCACGCCGAGGGAGTGCGGCTAGCATGCCGGGGCATCCCCAGGCTTGCGGAGCTAGCCGCACTCAAATAAAATGTGCCGCCTCTGTAGATACTGTACATTCTGTCAGGTTTTTGGAACACGGGCTGCATTTGTGCACTCATAGCGGGACTCTCTGGACAATAACCAGAAACTGGTGCTTGTCTTTCTTTAATATGAAAAGCCTAAATTGATACATTATTGTAACCTCTTCCTTCAGTCCCAAGGCCAATTTACAATAGCCCACTGTGGTATCTTTTTTAAACGAAACACCTGCAAGTCGACACATTACTGAAGCGCATGCGCATTACAATTCATGAATATCTGCCACCTGGCGGACACGCGAAGAATTGCAACCTATTAAATCCGAATGCAATAAACGCATGAACCGCGCATGAACCGCGCATGAACCGCGGCTGAGAACTCAACATGAATTTGGCATGCACCCGGTGAAGTGCGTGGCATTCGAAAAAAAATCCCGGAAAAATGCGGTGATGTTTTAGAATAAAAGGGGTCGCGACAGTACGTTGCGTACAGTGCATGGTCATCCTGTGCATTTTAGAATCTAACTTTCAGCATGACCATAGGAAAAAAGGCTAAGGAAAAGGATACCTCCATTGTTAGCTGTGAGCTGTCCATGACAGCAAGTGCTGAATAGTTAATATGACAAAGGGTCAAATGAGAATGCAGAAGAAGTCTAACCACTCAATGCTCTTTAATCAATGTCAGCCTCCGCCAGCACACTTACACATCTTCAGGCCCTAACGTAAATCAAGAATCCCAAAGAAAAATGTAGAGAGAATTAAAATGTCACCATTGTGTAGTTCAAAGCATCAGTAGCTGGGTTGGCCCTCGAGTAAGGTAGATACGCTGCAGGTTACTTCACGGGTCTCTTTTTTAATAGAACAACTGAGTGGACAGTTAAAGAAGAGACATATAAGATTAAGAAAATCTGTATTTTATAGGATTTCAATAAATAACCCTCATGTTGTTCCCTTAAAATGTATTACAACCTGTAACAAATCTATGTCAATATTGCTATTATTTCCCCAATATAACTGTTGATACTTCCTGTAGTAAAAAGTAGACCTTGCACCTTCAACTTGTTTCATCAGCAAACATCAAATACATGTTATCATTTTATTCTTACATACATAGAATTATTGGGACACAAGACACCCTAAGGTCCAGTGTCTAATTGTTGATGCCTGGGGCACATGGAGATGGAGTGATGGCTTGCCCAAACAGGGGCGAGCACTGGGATTCGCACCAGATTCAAAGGCAGTCACATTATCACTATCGTTTCCCAGAGACGCTCCAGGCAGGACACCATTGAAGCTGTGTGGTCGCCACTATATAAGTCGTTCCACGAAGTGCAGGGCAAATGCATCTTCAGATACATATCACTGTGAAATGTTTGCTTTGTGCAATAACAAAAATGCTTTTAAGACATTTACAATAAGGCGGCCTGCACATTTAAAATAAAACATGTTTGCTCTATCTAACCGCACCATGCTGAATCTGCTCCTGCATCACTTTAGCGCGTTAGCTCTCACCAGATAGTCTGCACTGCAAAGCTAATCTCTCTTTGTTTCATAGTTTGATGGACAGCAGAAGGGTAAATAAAGCTTTGTAATGTTTTTTTCAGATATCTGTCCTTTATTCTTAGAGCCAGGGGGATAACAAAGTTAGTTTTGGATTCTGGATGTCCTTAGATCTTCAAACATCAGAATAGGAGAGTATGAGTATACAGTAGCTGCCTCTGGCCTCACAAAAGAAGGCGACAGAAACTTTACAAAATAGGACAACTTTGATCACTTCAAAGGGGCGTACGCTTTGATGAAGTGTAAATCTTTGAGAACATGAAGACTGACTTTAATAAATATGAGTAAGTGCCTCCAAGATGTTTTGGAAATAATTTAATCTCCCAGCTTTCTTTTTCTTTATCCGAATTCAGCACCACATCTTCATAAGGCTGAGGAACAGTGGTGGGAAGAGAAGGGAGATATGTTTTGGGGGGATTTGGATTCACAGTGGATCGGCCGTTTGGTGTGGTGGGTGTGTTGAGAGGCGGCGTGGTGGGTGTGGTGAAAGGGGGTGGGAGTGGTTAGAGAAGGCGCAGTGAGAGTGGTGTGAGGAGGCGCAGTGCGAGTGGTGAGAGGAGGCATGGTGGGAGTGGTGAGAGGAGGCATGGTGGGAGTGGTGAGCTTAGCTGTGGTGGGAGTGGTGAAAGGAGGCATCGTGAGAGTGGTGAACGGAGGTTTGGTGGGTGGTGAGAGGAGGACTGGTTGGAGTGGTGAGAGGAGGCATTGTGAGAGTGGTGAACGGAGGTAAGGTGGGTGGTGAGAGGATGCGCAGTAAAGAGACCACAGTCAGGGACATCGAGAAGGGCAGAGTCTGGCACAGTGAGGAGGGCAGAGCCTGACGTAGTTAGGAGGGCAGAGCCTGGCATAATGAGGAGGCCAGAACCTGGTATAGTGAGGAGACCACAGCAATGAGCATCAAGGAGGGCAGAGCCTTGCACAGTGAGTAGAGCCTGGAACAGTGAGGAGGCCAGAGTCTGGCATAGTGAGGAGGTCAGAGTCTGGCATAGTGAGGAGGGCAGAGTCTGGCATAGTGAGGAGGGCAGAGTCTGGCACAGTGAGGAAGCCAGAGCCTGGCATAATGAGGAGGCCAGAACTTGGCATAGTGAGGAAACCAGAACCTGGCATAGTGAGGAGACCAAAGCAATGAGCATCGAGGAGGGCAGAGCCTTGCACAGTGAGTAGAGCCTGGAACAGTGAGGAGGCCAGAGCCTGGTGTAGTGAGGAGGGCAGAGTCTGGCACAGTGAGGAAGCCAGAGCCTTGTGTAGTGAAGAGGACAGAGCCTGGCACAGTGTGTTGACCACAGCCAGGGGCATCGATGAGGCCACAGACAGCACAAAGATTCCTTGCAGCTACAAGCTGATTCTCTGAAGACAGTCATAGATTTCATTGTGCACAATTGCTGCACCACAGAGCCCATCTCCGCAGACTACACAAAGACACGCGCTACCTGGGGAATTGCTTCAATCCCCATAATGAGCTATAAAAGAAAATGTTGGACATAAAGAAAAAGCAATTAAGCACTACAAAAGAGTTCAAACGTATCAAAATTGCCAACAATGTTCCACAGGGGTCACAAACCCAAAACACAAACTCTAAATTGCTTGCTTCACTAATACAGCAGGCTAGTGTGACATTGAAGCCACAAACCGCAACAATATCATCTCACATGGACACTGGGGGGAAAATCTCTTTAACTTTTTTGAGATTTTTTCCCCAATGTCCATATATATATATATTATACCATTCACTTTCCTGTGGCCCACTTTTGCTCCGTGCTGACTGCTGTTCCAATTGGACTTTAAGTGCTGATGCTGCTCTATTTTGTCTGCATGACTGTTGCCTGCCTTACTTTGGGAGTGGGATGCCGGGGGTTCGCATTGCCTCATGTTTACTTTCGTTTTGGACCTCCCCTCTCCTTTGGATGCCCTGTGCAGTAATATAGCAAGTATCTGGACAGCATTATGTTTCACGGACCCTGTTGGCTGCTATACACTCTGTTTGCCTTAGTATACATTGGTTACACCTAGCTCTGGCATTAGGAAGGTTATTTTTACATGTTCTCTCCCTTGTATGTTCTGCTGATTCACTGTTATACACTTCATATTTATGGTGGACCCAGTCTCTGCATTTCCTGCATATTCTCTCATTGCTTTTTCCTGGTTTATTGTTTATTGTTTTTGCCAGGTTGTAGCTGACATCATTAGGCTGTACAGCATTCAGGGTATTGATTTACAGTATTATTTAATTCTGATCTGTTTCTCTGTTTAGATCTGGGTTCTGTGTAGATTTTGGTAATATTGGTTACTTGCATTATTTTTTATTGATGATCGGCCGATCCTCTTTGCATCTCCAGGGGAATTTTCTTTCCTCTGGATTTGCATTACTACAGTATATTCATGCTTATTACCTGTTACATATTTTGGGTTTATCCATGTGTATTTTGTATCTCTTTGATCAGCAGTTTTTATTGTGTATGTGTTTAGGTATGTTTTAATCTTTTGTTTTTTGTGTTGCTAATAAAATCCATTTTCAATTTTCACATTACTTTTGAGTGCTTTCAACAGACCCTCTTTTTTCTCTTTTTGTGTCCTTGTATTAGTTTGGTCCGTTAGCACAGCCAGAGGGTAATTTTAACCCCTACATCTGGCCTAGTGATTTCTTTTGACCTATACTGAATATATTTGACTGCGGCACCAACTCTGTGTGTTTTATATATATATATATATATATATATATATATATATATATATGTAGAGGTATCAGTACCGTGTTAGCCGAGCTTCAATAATCAAAAAATAAATAGATGATACCGTTCTGTGGCTAACGAAATGCTTTTATTTGTGTGAGCTTTCGAGATACACTGATCTCTTCTTCCGGCGATGTTACAATGAATGAAGCAAGGATTACTTAAAAACAGTGTCTCTTGGAATGTTATCTGTGCTGGTCCTTCCCCGTGTGGCTGTCACTTGAAACCCCTTACATACCTTCGCTACATCGATGACATCCTCCTGATTTGGACCTCTGGCGAACAGGACCTCCTACAGTTCTATGACAACTTCAATACTTTCCACTCGACCATCAACCTCAAACTCACCCATTCCCCGGATGAAGTACATTTCCTAGACACCACCATTACTATAAAGAACAACCAACTACAGACTTCTGTATACCGCAAACCTACAGACAGAGCCAGCTATTTGAGGGACAACAGCTTCCACCCGACACACACCAAACATGCAACCATCTACAGTCAAGCCATACGATACAACCGGATATGCTCCGACACAGCAGACAGAGACCAGCGGATTAAAGCCTTGAGATCAGACTTTATAAACCGTGGATATAACCACAGAATTGTAGACCAGCAAATTCACAAAGCCACCAGAATACCAAGAAGTGATCTCCTTGAATACAAACAGAAGGAGACAAGCGACAGGGTACCTTTGGTGGTCACATATAACCCACACCTAGGAGCCCTACGCAAGATCACCAGGAAACTACAACCCATCCTCCAGGAAGATACAAGACTGCAACAGGTCTTCCCTGAAGCACCCTTATTATCATACAGACAACCCCATAATCTCAAGAATATTATGGTGAGGAGTAAAGTATTCAGCAGTACAACTGAATGCGGGACAAAACCATGCCAGGACCCAAGATGCAAAACCTGCGCAATGCTCTAAACAGCGGACACAATACAAATACCACACAAGAATCGGGAATACAAAATCAGAGGAGGGTTCACCTGTTCCTCCAGCAATGTCGTGTACCTCATCATGTGCATGAAATGCCCAGGGGGCTGCTACTACATAGGTGAGACAGGACAGGGGCTAAACAAGAGAATGAACCTGCATCGCCACAGCATCACACGCGGAACAATAGACAGTCCTGTTGGCGAACATTTCTCTGACTCTGGCCATAAGATGAACGATCTGAGGGTTGCCATACTCAAAGGTAATCTTAAAACCCCGAAAGAGAGACGGTTGCATGAATACAAATTTATGCAACTGTTCGGGACACTTAGCAGTGGCCTAAACAGAGATCGAAATTTTATGAGTCATTACTGACACTAGCGAACTCTCTTCCCATGAGCGCTAAAGGCCATGTATGTACATACTGTGCTATATGTATGCACACACAGCTGTCTCTCACACATACTAATACTCCTTATTTTTCCATCCCTATACACCAATAGGGACCACATAGTATCCACACACACTTTTAGTTGTGCTACATACTCTCACATTTCCACACCCACCCACACCATTTATATCCCCTCTCACTCCACACACACCTTGTGTAGAGCACAGTTTATACTGTGGGCTCTCCATTCATTTTTATTCACACTGATACACATACACACTCTTTCTTCACTTGCTTTCAGTTACCCTTTGACACCTCCAGCCATAAATCTCATCCACACGGGGAAGGACCAGCACAGATAACATTCCAAGAGACACTGTTTTTAAGTAATCCTTGCTTCATTCATTGTAACATCGCCGGAAGAAGAGATCAGTGTATCTCGAAAGCTCGCACAAATAAAAGCATTTCGTTAGCCACAGAACGGTATCATCTATTTATTTTTTGATTATATATATATATATATATATATATATATATATATATACTGTATATATATATATATATATATATACAGTATATACAGTATATACAGTATATATATACTGTATATATATATATATATATATATATATATACAGTATATATATATATATATATACTGTATATATATATATATATATATATATATATACTATATATATATATATATATATATATATATATATATATATATATATATATATATATATATATATATACTGTATATATATATATATATATATATATATGGAAAGAAGAAAGAAAAAAAAGAAAGAAAAAAACAGGCGCACACCTAGTGCATTAAAGTATAACAATAGATTTATGGAACATTAAAAACAGACAAATGCCCACTCACAAGAAAAACGATAATATAGTGCAGTTATGAGATTGGCTCTCATATGCCAGTGGTAGCGTCTGGATCAGCAGTAGTGTCTTTTCCTAACACATGGCGCCGGCACGGCGTGGTCTCCTTCACCGGAAGTGACGTCCACCCGATCTAGTGCCCCGCACAAGGAAATCCCACCGGGAAACAAGGTCCTCGTCCGCCTGCCTTTGATCACCGCAACACCAGGGGAAACAAGGATGTATTCGCTCCTCTGTTTGGCTTAGCCGCTCCCAACTTGCATCAGTCTTTCTTGGTTGGAAAGTGTCTGCTCTGCATTAGCCACGCCCTACGCGTTTCGTCATGTGATATGACTTCATCAGGGGATACCCATAGGTTGTTACACCAGAATAGCTAACCTACCCACAGTTAGGCAGGTTGTTATATTAGGCGCTCCTTTATATTTCTGTTTGTTTATATATATATATATATATATATATATACTGTATATATATATATATATACACACACTGTATATATATATATATACTTAGTTAAGAATGGTGGGTAAAAAAAGTGACAAATCCATCTACAGCAAAGTATATATATATACACACACACACACACACACACACACACACACACACACACACACCCCTAAATATGGTTGGTTGGTATTAAATGAGATGGGTTAACACAATTAGCAGGGGAAGAGATGGCAGGGGGCGTGGGTGAGAGGAGGCGTGTATTTGGCTGGGTCCAGGATTAGAAGAGATATCTCCAGCAGCAAGGAGGAGGAGGAGGAGTAGAGAGAGAGGAGGTGAGAAGAGGATTTGTGGAGGTGCTTTTTATTGAGGCGTGTAGAAATTGTGGGGAAAGGTGTGTACATAGTGGTGCAGTGTATAGGCACAAGCATAGGTGGAGGGGAGGAGTGATGAAGATTTAGAAAGCCACGTTCTCACAGTTGCCGGATTGTTGATGAAGTGCAGAGGCAACTTCTTGTACTTTTTCCCTCCAATTTGAACTCCACAGCCACTTCATACTGTATGTGACACTTAAAATGTTACACAGTCAATGTTCAGTCTCATTGTCTGTCCCTGGTGAGTGACAGGCTGCTCAGCCTATCACAGAGGGATGTGCAAACAGATATACTGTGTATATATATATATATATATATATATATATATATATATATATATATATATATACAAACACACACACGCATACACTCTAAATATATTTAATATAATTTAATATAGCGTTCTTCTCTAAAATGTAATCTTAGTCTTTTATTATTTATCACAGCCATGGTAATCAAAAGTCGAATAAAGCTTTTTCAAATGTTTACAAATGATTAATGCAATTCTCTTAATCTATTATATACCTGGGTTTCAGCCTTCCAAGCGCTTATTAAAGATTCCTTTGAACAATACAATGCATCAAAATACATATTTGTTAGAGCATGACAGATCAAATGTTTTGTTAGTATTGCTCCCAGGAAGGCAATCAGAATAAATACATTTTATTAGTTTTCACTCTTATAAGCCTTTCTGCAAGTATTTCCTGATTGTCTGTTCTCAGCAAGCATTAGGCTGCGTTTATAGCAGGCGCCGCACGCTCCTGTCGCTTGAGTAATCCCTGCACTTTGATCCGAGGCGATGGGTAGGCTTGGTGGAGGGGTGGCCGTGACGTCACGAGACTGGTTCGCCCTCATTGGCTGAACAGCTAACGTGACGCAGCAGCGACGCAGCCGTCGCACGAGAAGACAAAAATAATTTGTCTTTTCCAAAATCTGCCACACGGTCGCTCTTCATCGCTCGCGCGCACTATGGACGGCCTCATTGCGGTCCTGCATTTTGTTCGCGACGCGCCCGCCATCGCGCTCAATATAATCGCGGCCCTAGAAATATGAAATTATTTTCCTGTACTATATGCTAAGAGCTCTTCATTAGAAGCGCGGGTTCCTGCCATATTAGCTTTTTGCTGCTGAAGAAACCTGAAACATTGAAACAAGATAAGGAAGATAAGGACTTTGGCTGATTTTTTTATAGATGCTGTAGCATAGACACTAGACTAGGCTTTATTTAATCTCCTGCCCTAACTCCCCTCTCACCAACTGCAGCTATAATTGCCTTATCTTCCCTTATTATGCGCACACTTTAAATTCAGAAAGGGGCTAAATGGAAATATGAATACGTCTAGACATGAATATAACTCATGTTACAGGATATCATTGTATTTAAATATTAATAAAAAGGCTGAAAATATGCAGAAATGTGAGTTGTCCTATTCATACTTTGGCTACGGGATAAAGTTTTATAGAAAGGTTATCCCATGAACCCAGACAAAACATTCATATACTAATTAAACATTTAGACTTTCAATACAGTAAGTGTTTCTTTGGATATGTAAGCGTCCTTCTTAATTTGCAGTGCGTTAACAGCACTTAGTGGGATATTGTTGTTTGTTTGTTTGTTTAACTCATTAATTAAATAGAAATAGCCATGCTAGCACATAGTTACATAGTTACATAGTTACATAGTCACATAGTTACATAGTCACATAGTTACATAGTAGATGAAGTTGAAAAAAAGACATACGTCCATCAAGTTCAACCTATGCTAACTTTAGATGACAGATAATTTATCCTATATTTATGTCACAGTATTTCATCCTGAAGAAGGCAAACAAAAAATCCCAGTGAAATATCATCCAATGATATCTCATAAGGAGAAATATAAATTCCTTCCTGACTCCAAATATTGTCAATCAGATTACTCCCTTGATCAATATACTTCCCCTACTTACTGATTAGGTATATGCCTGTATACCTTTCCTCTTTAAAATGACGTCCAACCTTTTTTTGAAGATATCTATTGTATCTGTCATCACAGTCTCCATGGGTAATGAAACTCACACTATAACTATCCTTACTGTAAAGAACCCTTTCCAGTGTTGCTTGCAAAATCTCCTTTCCTCCAACCTTCATTTGGTGGGCCTTTGTCTTTGACTGAACCCCTGATTGAGTCTCCTGTGCTGAAGTAGGGATATCCTGAAAACCTGACCTGTTGGTGGCTCTTGAGGACGGCCTAGGCCTATGGCCTACCACTGAGTTAGCCCATATTCCGATTTATTAGGATATTGTTTTTTATTATATAATTGCCTGTTTGGTGCAGGAAGTTATTTGTGGAATTCCCCCCAAATGATCAACTTTTATCCCAAATGGTTTCACACTTATTCATAACCGGTTACTGTACTTCATCAGGATTTAGCAGAGAAGGCGCTGCAAGGGTTTCTTCCTGTTTTCTATTAAACGGACCCCAAGACTCAAGAGTCTGCTTGTATTTTCTGGTCTTCCATCTCTCCCCCTTTAACTTTATTGTGATAACTGACATTAGGTCAATTTGGTCCTACATGGGAATGACCCTTCAACCCATGAAACCTATCATTGTAATTAGGTCACTTTGGCTCTACATCATATAATGGGTATTGGTGGTACCATGCAAGTGAAAAGGACCCATCATGGAAACATGCTCCAGAATTGCTGGAGTCAGCCTTGGGATTGGCTACACGTTAGTTGGCTCAGTGGAACCTACATAATCTCCAATGCAGATCTAATGTATGGAATTCCTGGAAGGGAAAAGTTTTGCCATATTAGAGGGGTTAATTTCAGTGGATTAAGGTTGCAGCACTATATTCAACAGTTTACACTTTAACAAAGGAAGAAGCTACCCCATGGAAACAGACTGAAGTCAATGAGATGCATGTTCTTTTTATTATAGCTTAGATATATACATATAATTTGTTCTTGGGTGAAATTCCTATTAGTATTCACTTCCTTTGATACTATTACCTCTATTACAGATAACAAAAAGGCATATTTCCCCCTCCGGGGCCTGATTTTGTTCATCCATATGAATATTTACCCCCCCCCCCCCCCACCTCCACCCTCTAGCAAATTTCCAGTGATTCCCATAATACCAGAGGCATCTAAAACAAGCAGATGAAAAATATGTTCTCGCTTATCGTGCATTAATGGAATAGAAAAACTAATTATCTTGGACTTTCGCAGCCAGGAAGCTTTCATGTAAATACTAGTTTGAATAATGAACAGACCACATGCGAAAATGTCAGAGATCTCACAGCGAGAATGAACGCTGCTACCTAAGTGGATATTAAACATTAAGGAATTCTATTCACAAAACTCTCATCAGCTCCCAATGTTACTGGCATAGGAGAGATTACCTAGGAGAGAATACAGGGTTACGCGCAAGAAGAGCTAGAGGTACAGTCCCTCAGACATAGATATTATGTGAGCCTCATTATTTGGAAATATATATTTATTATATAAATAACGGGGGACTAAAATTATTTTGTTTTTTTGTATGTAGAATATATATACTGTATATATAACAAAAGGAATGATGCCTGCGCTCCTACCAATTAGGCTCAAATGTAATAGTGATCTCATGAGTAAGGGTTATTTAGTTAAACCCTTTGACCAAAGTGTTATAAGCCTGCAGCCACGTCACGGCATAACCAAATTTGCAGGTACCCACACTGAATATATGTAATTAGTGTCCCATGGGCTAGTGAAAAATGTGAGAAGGCCCTGAAGGGGTTAAATAAAGCATATGCTTTTGTGATTTAGTGCAATTAAAATCTGGCCAAAGCCAGTATTATAGTTACCTTACTATAGAGGTAAACTGTGGATGCACAAATTCCCTGGTGTGAATATGATAAAACTTACACATATTTCTTTCTGTCAGCTTTATACTGTACATTCACCTGCTCTTTATTGGTGGGTGATGTGCAGACTGACACTGAGGTGTATTATACCTGTACTAATTGGAAAGTTGGTAGGGGCTCTGTCTTAAGGGTTGAACTAAATAACTCTTACTCATGAGATCACATTATATGTTAACCTAATTGGTAGGAGCAAATATAGGCAGGGCCGCCAACAGGGGGGTTCTGCCGGGGCTGGTGTCCCGGGCCCACTGGCTGGGGGGGCTAGGGGGGTAGGGGGGGCGGCCGACCAGCTTCTCACAGTGGTGAGAAAACATTTGTGAACCCCAATAATAATGATGGAAATTCCATAGTTTTTCAATGAGAACCTTCTTGAATCAAAACCAGTCTTTCCTTAGACTACAGCAGCAGATACCGGAAGTCTTCATACCGGAAGTCTGAAGACTTCTGGGTCAGACTGCCAGGGCGCGCTCCCCCCGACTGTCCTATAGTGCAACCCTGCTCCTGTTCAAATGTTCCCGTGCTCTTACCGCCACCAGGAAGTCGTCTTCCTCCCCGCCATAAAGGGATGCAAACGAAAAAAGTGGTGCGCTGATATATTCACCCCAAAGTATATGCAGAAAATATATATGTAAACTGAGTGATTTGGAATAAGGGATTTATTTTTTGTATATTTTATAATAGCCGTAATTGGTGAAAAAGGTGCGTAAGCATGAACCTGGAAAGGGTATTCAAGAACTGCTAATTGCATAGAGATGTGAATGGCTCAGAATATCCCTTAAAAAAACAAAAACAATTGTTAATCAATACTAAACAATATATGTGACATGAACCAATAGGAGTATATACTGTAGATGGGTCAAGTATCAGCCAAAAGATGAGAAATGAATTACAAGTTCAGTTTTCACGTGTGGGGACTGATGTCCTTATGCAAAGCTGAAGATTGATGTTGCCTTTTTAGTCTAAGGATAACCAATCCTTAGTGTGCAGATACCTCAAAAAGAAAAAGAAAAGTGAAAGAAGGCGCAAAATAAGCAGTGAATAAAATGTATATTTATAAATTGAAAATTGAAACAAATCAAAACGAAAATGCAAATTGATATGCGAGTGAATATAAAAGTAATAATAAAAACAAAAACTTTGCCTGCTGAGTTAGTGACTGCTGCCGGTGTGCCGATGATGGTGTAACCACTAGAGTCTCTTCCGCATGAGCCAGTGATCTTTTCCAGCTGATGTAAAAAGATGAGTGGAGGGGGGTGTGCGTTTCAGCTCGCCGATTGCGACCGCGCTGCTATGCTGCTGGGCTGGGAGGACGTGTCCTTGGGTGGTTTCCTCAGTCGACCCTCTCCCTTGCTTCTATGCTGCCCGCTGCTGCGGCTGGCTGGTGCTGACTGCCTCCTGTCCAGATTCACAGGAATGACGTGGGGCTGCCGGTTTCTAGCGTCTCAACCGGTATGTCGCTGCTTCAAGCAGGTAGTTTGGCTGATAAACTTTGAAAGAGCTCACAGGGATGGTTTGCTCTCCTTGTTGCAGGAGCCGTGACCCACTATAAGCTCCTCCTCCTGTGCGTTTCACCAAAAGCAATGGCTTCCTCACTGCCACCAGGAAGTCGTCGTCTTCCTCCTCACCTTCCGCCACCGGCTGCAGGTAAGTCTCTTCCGCTGCCGTTCTCCAAGAGGAGGACAGAGGGAGCAGAGGAGGACGGGATTATTGGGGTCTTTTGTAGATGTATTGGGGGTATTTGGGTCGGTTTTTAAATGCATTGGGGTCTTTTTTTAGATGCATTGGGGTATTTTTTAATTATATATAAAGAAATATATTGTTTAATATTATATATACCCCCCAGGCCCAAATTTACCCCCCCCCCCCCTCCAGGCCCATATTTAACCCCATCCAGGCACATACTGAATCCCCTCAGGCCTTTTGTCACATTGGATGTCACTCTACTCTTTCCTAAATCTGTTTCAGCGTCTCCCCTGCTGAAATCCCTCTCCTGGCTTCCTATCAAATCCCGTATCACACATGCAATTCTCCTCCTCACTTTTAAAGCTTTACACTCTTCTGCCCCTCTTCACATCTCAGCCATAATTTCTCGTGATGCACCATCCCGACTCTTGCGTTCTGCTCAAGGATGTCTTCTCTCTACCCCCTTTGTATCTAAAGCCCTCTCCCGCCTTAAACCTTTCTCACTGACTGCCCCACACCTCTGGAATGCCCTTCCCCTCAGTACCCGACTAGCACCCTCTCTATCCACCTTTAAGACCCACCTTAAGACACACTTGCTTAAAGAAGCATATGAGTAGCACCGTAGATATTACTAGACACATGATACATAAAGCTTGGCCCCCTGCAGAAGCATTTACCAACATGCTCTCCTATTGTCTCTGTACGTTCCCCTACCCACCAATTAGATTGTAAGCTCCTCGAAGCAGGGACTCCTCTTCCTAAATGTTACGTTTGTCTCAGTGAGTAAAAGACACTGACTCACACTGAGAGTTTGAAGCAGGGGAGCCTGGTTCAATTCCCGGTGTCGGCTCCTTGTGACCTTGGGCAAGTCACTTTATCTCCCTGTGCCTCAGGCACCAAAAACATAGATTGTAAGCTCCACGGGGCAGGGACCTGTGCCTGCAAAATGTCTCTGTAAAGTGCTACGTATAACTAGCAGCGCTATACAAAAACATGCTATTATTATTCCCATGACCTGTTATTTGTATTATTTGTTATTTATATGATTACCACGTGTATTACTACTGTGAAGTGCTATGTACATTAATGGCGCTATACAAATAAAGACATACAATACAATACAATGTAGCATTGGGTATTGTCTTTTGTTGAAAATATTAAAATAAACAGATTGCATTGTAATGTTTTTTTCCGTATTAACAATAACAAGAAAACAGTTAAGTAAAAGTTGCGCGCTAAAAAAAAAATTCCCGCGGTAGGTGCGCTATGGGTCGGGGGGGTGGGGTAGGGCTGCACCTTTCATTTGTCCTGGGCCCCATGATTTCTGTTAGCAGCCCTGTATATAAAGACATACATACAGTACATACATAAAAGATATACATGCTGTACATACATACATATTTATTGTATTATTTGATCTGTGTTGGTCATTTTTTGCCTTGGCGGCCTTTCTTGTAAATCACATGTTTGAGTATTCACTGTAATAATATTTATTATTACTATTATTAAGCATTAGCGCTGGTAACACTATTACCCTTTTTTCTATACATACATACATAAAGACAGACAGAGATAAGGAATCTCTTAGTAACATTGTTACCAACAGTCGCAAAACATTGTTTGTTAAAAAAATGACCTTTTGTTTATCTCCCAAATCCACAGCTAAAAAATATTTGAACCCTCATGTCACCCAAACGATTTTCAATGGAAATCACAATCATTGACACGTTATCGGCTTTAATGCCCTTTGATTAACCTTGTGTCATTTTCAGCAGTTCCCTTTGCCCTGTAATTTCACACTACCCATTCATGAAATAGGTTTCCAACAGAGGTGGTGGAGGCTAACACCGACAGGCAACTTCAACTGCTTGGGATAAATACAAGTTTATTATCTTTTATCTGTAAGGCGCCAACATATTCGGAGCGCAGTACAATGCGGGACACAGGACAATAACATTGCATGACAAAAGAGTACATATACGTTAGGAGAAACTGACACAATGGGAAGGAGGTCCCTGTCCAAATGAGCTAACAATCTACAAGGAAGGGGAGTGGGGACACCAGGAATCTGTCTGGGACATTTCACTGCGCATCTGTGGGAGCTGGGGGTATGTGACACAACGGATCCGTCCGAAACGCATAGGAGGATTTTGTTCCTCTCCTGGGGTGATGTTTTTACTGTCTTTATGCTGAATAAATAGGATTTTATCTCTCACCACCTGATTCCCTGGCAGTGCGCTGTTTTCTTCTTTTTTGTTGCTCTGGATCTCCACTTCTACGGCTGGCACGCCACAGTGAACTACCAGAGACTACAGGAGTGGGTAAGAATACTTTGATCATTCTTTATGACCAACCATAGATGAGTACCTTTACCTCGCTCATCCCCATGAGGTGCATGTGAGGTGACTTAAGCATTATTACGCTTCCTCTAGTATTGTGGATCTTGGTGTATATTGGTGACTCACAGGCCATTTGGAAACATACCCACTCCGTCATAGTCTATTTGGAGTCCTTCAAGATTTATTGATTGATTTATAGGTTTCCCGGCGGTTGGAGCACCCTTTTTCCCCCTTACCTACAGTATACAAGGATCTGGAAAGCCGCCGCTGAGCCTGGGCAGAACCACAGCCGGTTCCGTTGGAGCATCGGAGACAAATTTGGAGAGAAAAAGACAAGGCGCCCCGAGGTACAGACTATTATTAAAATCAAATTTTAAAAAACTTCATTACCGTAGCGTCAAACCACTAAGGTAATGAAACTGCTTTAATGTGATTTTTAATAATAGAGTACGGAAGCAGGGGGTCTCCTGATCTGAACCGCATTCATTTCAGCCTTGGGACCCCCTGCTTCCCGAGATACAGGTCCCGTTATTGGGTGCCGGTATCTCAGAATCTCCCGCGTCAACTTGATAAAGTGCACGAAACACGTAGGTGCGTTTTCCATTTGTTATCCACGAGCTACACAATAAATTAAACATTTATGCGGAGTTGCCCTGGATCATTTATCTTTGGCTGCTGTGCTCCAATTCTACACTTCTGTTTCTGGATTCTCAACCCAACGGAATGCACGCCCTGGAACTGCTGGACGAATGCACGCCCTGGAACTGCTGGACTGTCCTAAGAGGGAGGGGAACAGGTAATGGGCTTTAGCCCTGAATTAAGTTACCCCGTTCTCCCACTATTAAGTATATCTTATACTGTGTAGAGGATATTATTTTGTGCCAAACACTGTGGTCGGCTGACGGACACCGCTAGGCGCTTATTCCTCTTCACTACCACTATATATGGACTGTTCGTACTGTGGATATTCTATGCAGCACCCAGGATTTACATGGACGTAATATAATAATAGTTAACAGAGTTCACATGGGATTTTGAGCACCATTCTATACCCTCTTCTACTATCTTCAAAACCTGGCCTGTTGGAGGGGCTTGGGGACTAGACCTGATTAAATGTTACCATATTTCAAAAAGGGAAATGAAGATGGTGCCGTTTTATTTTAAGACGTTTGAATTAAGCCATTGGAGATGTTTGTTCTGCTTTGTAAACCGTCTAACATCTGGCTGTAAAAAATGGTCCAAATCCCAACCTTAACAAGCCAAAAACCTTCCCCATGTTTACTACACATTGGTCTTTCTGATGGTGTCTGGGAGCATCACCACATTGGCAGAAAGTAAACCCCCTTTGGTTAACTTGCTGTAATGAAAACACTGCGGGATCAGAAGGTTGCAGATCCCACAATCTGCTCTAACTAATGATGGGGAAACTGAGATGAGAAATGGCAGCAAAATATCTCATTTTATGTGGGAGTTTTTACATTTGGATATGATCCCAATGTTTTATTATTATTTATTAAGTCAGTGGGAGTTATTTACTAAAGTCGGTCCAGCTACAAATTTGTGCTAAACCAGTGCAAAAGAATTGCGCACGATTGATCAGAGGAACCCCGGCCTCCCCCCTTTCCTTTCACTGATATTCTTTCTTTGATAAAATTGGGGTTCTTTTTTGCATTAGTCTTACCCCAGTTCAGCAGCCGGGAGACTTTAGTAGATTGACCCAATTCTTCTCGAACCTCTTCTTGGGGAATACCCAGCTATACCAAGATATTTGCAATAACTAATGAATTACCAGCCACCAATCAAATGATCGCCTCGAGCAACTCTACAGTATGTTTAACCTATTGACATAACCCCGTGTCATGCAGTATGTGTGTCTATGTTGTTTATACTGATACAGTACCTTGTTGAAAACGCATGATTGAGTTTGCTACTGTAGCCTTGAGCTCCCGCAGCTCCTTGAGACCCCCCTCCCCTTGAGCAGCTCGATCGCGGGTGCCGAAAGACCCGACGGCTGCTTCCAAGGGTGAGGACTGGAGCAGGGAGCAGCGCGGCTTCCCCTGCCTGCGGCCGGTTGCCGGGGACGCGATCGGGCCGTTGCTAAGGCCGCGATCGCGTCTCTAAGGTCCCGGCGGCCGGTGAAGCAGGGCGCCGCCATTGGGATGCGGGTTGCGCATGCGCAGGGACGCGTAGGCGCAGGAAGAGCCCCAGAAACAGGGCAAAGTCGTGCGAGGTCGAGACAGCCCGGGAAAGCTTGCGCAAGCACAGTGCAGGGTAGGAAAAGCCCGCGAACCCCTAGCCTACCAGGGAAGGCTCTGAGCTGGGACTACATATCCCATGAGCCTCTGTATGCCCCACGTGACACCAGGGAGCCAATAGGGCTTAGGAAGGCCAGGCAGGCAAAGAGATACATTGTTTGGGCTGCAGCACGTTTGTCAGTTGGAGCTGGGGAGCTGTGAGGGAAGGAAGGGTGCAGAGAGCATGTGCAGCTCCTGCATCGAGTAAGGTCCCCCACATCCCAAGTAAGGCCCCAACTCCCCACCGGGTTAGTGGGTAAGTGTTGAGGGACGGCCCAGATAGGGACGCTGCCCTTAGTGCGTGTGTGTGTGCTGTCTTGTCAGGATCACGGCTGGCAGTGCTGTGAGGCCTGACAAGAAGGCATAGTGCTAGTGTGCAGCAAGTTGCTGTACGCGTTCCGAAGTTTGCAGTGCGTAGCTGCTAGTGTTAGTGTTCAGTGAGAGTCAGGACAGGGACGAGTTAGGGGAGTGGGGCAGGTTATTACCTCACAGGCCCTAGGAGATTTCCCCCATGTCACCCCAGGTTGCGGTTCATCAGGGACAGGCCTTAGGTTAGGGTTCCTGTCACGTTAGGGTTAGTTAGGGATAGACAGGGATAGCGGCGGTTGCTGTTCCCGTGAGTCGGTTGCTGTTACCGTGAGACGGTTGTGTTCCCGTGAAGCGGTGGGACCCTCGTTGGGGTTCCTGGAGAAGTACCTGGATAGGATCAGACGGATGCATCGCACGTCTGACCCTTTTAGAAGAGTGTTGCAGGCCCGAGCATCGGAGTGCTCGGAAGGTATTCAATATATATGTGCACCAACAGGCCTAACACATTAATTAGTGACTGCGCAGTCACCCACGTTCTCTACTAGAGTGCGGGACATTGGGTGGGGATTCTCGGGACACTGGGTGGGATCACCTAGTGTTGGGAAGCGTCCTGCGCGACAAAGTAAGTGTCTCCTCTAGAGAGGGACACAGGTTATGATGTTATGATATGTTTTCATTCATGTTCAGTAAAGTCCCTAGTTAATATATATATCTGTGTGAGTATCGATTATTGTGATTGTCCTGCGAGGAACCACTCCCCCTATGGTGGGAGCCATCGCAGGTGGAGGCGCTGCATCGTTGGAAGTAAGTACCCCTAGTATAAATGCCCCAGGTTCCCCATGGCGGAAGCTCAGCCCTCCTGTGAGCCAACAGGTATAGCACCACACTGAGAATAGTCAGATACACCTACACACCCCAATCTCACTTAAGGGGGGGGGAAAGAGGGCTACACTACTATAAATGATCTCCATGGTACTGTAAAAGTTGGATAGGTAGGATACATGGCAGGAGTGGCCAACTCCAGTCCTCAAGGGCCACCCACAGGTCATATGTTCAGGACATCCCTGCGACATCACAGGTGGCTCAATCTGTGGTCAGTGGAAGAAGCAGGGATATCCTGAAATCTTGACCTGTTGGTGGCCCTTGAAGACTGGCGTTGGCTAGCCCTGGTACAGTATATGGCAAGTTTAGAGTAAACAAAGTCCTGAAGACCTCGACTTTTTAACTTCCTCCTCCAATTAATCTCAAGCATATTTGGAAGATAATTTCTTTGTTATGGTCCCCAGTGCCCTTAGCATATAAAATCGTATTTGCTTAATGGTTGACTTGTTCAACTAATGAACATTCAATTGCCTTCTCTGGCAGGTCTTAAAATGCAGACAAGTCCCCCTAGTTAATGTTTTACATTTGCACTCATTGCAAGTTTATTCCATTAAGGTAATCATAAGTAAAATTAGACTTGAATCTATGTTGAGGTCTCCAGGAAATTAGCGCATATCTAAAGCATGGCATGTTTTTATCAATGTTTGCACCCAATATGTAAAACGTGAGAACAATATGAAAAATAAAAGCCACTTCAAACACTTCCAGCACGTGGAGTATTTCTTCTTTGGAAATCAAGATTTTATCCTGGATATTATTAATGCAAATAAGTAAAATTCAGGACGATAACTGTCAATATTTTGGATCTAGATTAAAAAAATGGCGAAGCATTGAGACCCGGTAATAGAAGCTGCACCAAAACCGTTTAAAAATAGTTTATTGAAGTTTCAACGAAGACCCATCTCTACAAACAGAGAGCTCTTACATGTTTTGTACCACGATGGTACTGTGTCAAAGAATGACTGACAGCATATAGGGGGATCCTTTTGTAGCGGTTGCCGACGCTTGATTGAATACCATTAGGTACAGGTGAGTAGAACCCACATCTGATGCATAATGAATAACCAAGATGCTATACAAAGTGGAAAGGCAGC
Source organism: Ascaphus truei (assembly GCF_040206685.1). Taxonomy (NCBI): domain Eukaryota; kingdom Metazoa; phylum Chordata; class Amphibia; order Anura; family Ascaphidae; genus Ascaphus; species Ascaphus truei. The sequence goes on along the minus strand of NC_134488.1, from coordinate 42,290,691 downwards.
GTTCTACCGTGATGCCCCCGGATTGCTTGATGCAAACATATTACAAACGCACATCATTGTAGTTATGTTGTGAAACAAAAGGAATGCATATGTACAAAAAAGTAACAAACCTGACACATTTCTTATGTTAGAAAAATGCAAACCTAGTTCCAACAACATCAATTAAAACATATTAAAATAAATGCTAGAGAAATGTGAAACTAGTAGCAGACCCATATACAGAAACGTTAGTAATAATAATAATAATAATAATAATAATAATAATAATAATAATAATAATAATAGTGAAGATAATAATATTGATTAGTACTAAGTACATCTATAACTAATGGTAGACACTTTTTGGTTCTGACTTCAAATGTGATATTATTTTGGGGAACACAGACTTGTCTGTTTAACCATAACCCTGCTCTCTTCATATCTGCCAACTAACTCCAGGTCAGCAGCAGCAGCACGAGAATAATCCAATTATTGGTTTATATTCCCATTATCTCAACCATTAGCAACTGTGATATAACAGGGCAAAGTCCGGGACCTCAGGCAGCAAAATTAAGATAATTGGGGCAGGGACTCATTGTGTCAAATTGTTTGTGCAGTATCCAGCAGTTAAGCAGGCAATGAATACAGTGTTATTGTAAAAATGAGAACATCTTTACACAATCCTTCAACAAAAAAATAAGGAGTTGTTATTTTGCTATAAGAAGACTTGGCAAATAAAACATTTGGAACACTAAACTTTCAGTCTTGACATGTTCTTTCATACCAAGCTCCTGTCAAAGGCATTGTGTTTCTTCATGGTGGCTCAGTTGAGACCTCAATTACCTCTTCCTGCGCCCTTTCTCCTCTCCTGTGACATCTCCTAACAAGTCCCAGTGCTCTCTGCTACACGTGAATAATAAAGTATTATGTACCGTACTGTAACTTCGTGGCCACCGCTGCAGTAGTTAGAGGTGGATAAGGTCACATGGCAAGGGTACAGCAAGACAGGAGAGCAGCAAGCGATTGTAAGAGTCTGGTAATCTCCCCCTAAAGGGCCTCGGTACAAATCTCATTAAAAAGTTTCCTGGAATAGTTTCAGAACTCCATAGGGACATGAGTGGAGAAGCAGGTAGAACACCGACCTTCCATATTACTACGTCCTTCAATGCTAAAGAGGCCGGCAAAAAGTGTTGACTTGGTAGATAAGGGATTAATAATGTCTTGATCTTCCCTGCTCCCAGGCTCCAATCAGAAAGCAAAGATGTAAGTACAGTATAAGATGCAGGAACAGCTGATGTATAAAGACTACGGCTGAAAGGCTCCTCCATGTAATACCTTGCAAGCACTGTATTGCGTGTCTTCATTGCCATGTAATTAGTTATCTTCAAAATCTTGCTCTTTTACAGCTTGGGACAGCATGCATGGGACACCTGCTGGTGCCAGACGTCCCTGTAGTCTATTCAGTTAATGGATTGCGGTTTCTTATAGCATAGAACCACTTAGTATGGAGTCTACATGGGATAAAACGCGTGGGTTCAGATGTCTCAAATACTATAAATGTACATTTCCTCCTGTCTTCCTTCCTTTGGTGGCAATCTTCCACTTATATATACAGATGTAGCCAGTTATTGCATTCCGTGGAGCGCAGGTGGAATTGAGGCCTAGCTCAGCACCCTTCTCCCATGCAGCTGATTAAAAACAATGGCCGTATCTTCCGCTGGTACATTGTGTATGTGCCGTTAATGGAAAAACTGCATGTTCGAAGTTATAATAAATATATTAAAAAACATGTTTTACCAGGATGTAATACATTGAGAGTTACCTCTCGTTTTCACGTATGTCCTGGACACAGAGTTACGATAACAATACGTGGTTACCTTAAAAGAAGAGGATTATACAGTCAATTCACAGACATTTCATGGACAGATAGCGTTGGAAAATTGGTACAGGGGAAAAAAGGGCTGGTGGGTTTCAGATTGAAATAGAGAAGCTTTAAAGCTGCAGTTCAGTCTTTTTTTTTTTTTTTTTTTAATTAATTTTTTACTTCAATAGTTTTATGTGTGCAATCTCTAATTACCTAAAGAACTGTATAGCTGCCAGTCAATTCGTTCTCCATGTATTGATAGGTCGAAATTTGGTGACATAATTAGTGAAGGGATCTGTTTATATTCTGCTTGTCTGTCAGTGGAAGCTCATGAATATTCATGAGCACTCCTGCACTGACATGTGCTAGAGGGAGGGCAGGGCTGACAAAGGGGTGTGACAAGGCTTGTGACAGGACATGAAGGGGCAGTGCCTTAGCAAATGGCTGTTAAAATAGAATACAAGAAAAATTGGTCTTTAAAAGTTGTTTTTTTAAAAACAGAAAATGCTAAAAGTATTTTTTCTTACTACAGAACTGATTTATTAAAAAAAACACACATGCAGGATATTGACTGAACTGCAGCTTTAACATCACCAAACATCAGCGAATGGCAGCAAATGGCTCACACCCTTTGGCTGCCCTTCTGCTGCGCCAAAGGCTGTCCGCCTGTGGGGCGACACAGATGTACACAGAAGGGGTTCAGATTAAATCCAACTGCATATATGAAGTTATTTGTGTCCTCTTTGGAAATTAACATTCCAGTGGATGGGGATGACGTTCCACAAAGTACAAGCAAATGTTAACGTTTAGCCCACTGGTACTGTGCAGAGGGGAGCAGCTCTTGGGGGGCCCTATCAGGCGTCCACCTTTGGGTCGACACAGATGTACACTTGCACAGATTTACAGTACACCCCTGTTATAATCCATCACTGATCCTTATGCAAATCCTGTTATCGATAATGGATCTCAGGAGCCAATACATTAGCCTTGATGATGATGAGTTACTGTGTTTCTGTTACCAGATACATCCATTTCATTCCCAGTCCTAACGTACATTAATTTGTGTAATACAAGCCCTACTGGTTCACCATTGTGAATGAAAAAGAAACTACGGTATTGTTCTTTCAGTAAACCAGTTTTATAGAGATCAATTCCCATTTGCTTTCTACTTTACACCGACCTCTGGGAAATCACAGCCAGATTTTTATAAGGTCTAAATTACAGAGTATGAAAAATGACATACTCGGTATAACTATTTTTTTTTACCCTTGTAAATTCCCAACAAGCAACAAAACACAGAAGAAGAATTGCAGTTCAGTCCGACAGCACTGCTGTGTCTACAGTTTTTACCCGTATTATCCATCATTTCCCATTTTCTGATGGAAAGAGAAAAATACTAAAACATCCCGTTTTGAAAGCAACATAACAGACAAACTTTGACTAGGTAAGGCCGCCAACATTTTCTGCTTTCTTAGTTAACAATGGAAATGGCTAACCTATTTATCTCGTGCCATATCCCACAAACAGTATATGAAATGGATATAGGAGGAATCTCAATCCTCAATCGTGATGCAGTATATAAGAATGGGAGAGACGCCAGATTGAAAAAGTGCAAACATGTTATTCAATGCTTTTACAAAATGTGACGGCTATAGAAAAGGAATTTATAACTAAACTGAATTAATATAATCCAAAAAAATGTACATAGGCTGACGCACTCGCCCAATGAGACAGAGAATATTTTGGGCAACTGCCCTCTGTCAAGAGTCTAAATCACCAGGGTCGTGTGTACCTCTATACCTGTATAGGTGCCTCCTCCTTGCCCTCAGTGCAAACAAATGGGGAGGCCACCATAACCGTTAGTGATGCACGAATTACCAACTTCATGACATCATGTCGGTTGTAGCCATGGTTACATCGCGTCAGGACAGTGTCGCCATAACAACCAGAACTTGTGTAGGGAATCTAACGCGATTCTTAAAGGAAACCCAATGTACTGTTGTGTAATGCATCTTAATCAAAAGTACATACCCAAAAAAAACACAGAAAGTGCTGTCTAAGATCTTCCATAGTCAATACTATGATTATATAAATATTACATAATAAACCTATGTAAACAGTATCTATAAGATTACAAACCACAATCACAGTGTTACAGACGAGAAGAAAAACTGTTTAAATGTACTGGAACCTATACAAAAGTCAGACTTGGGATATTTTTTAGATATTAGATCTCACTCTTTCCATATCATTATCATAAAGTAGTTCATGAGTAATAATCAAATATATTAAGAATAATTCCATCATTCATTCTCTCTCTCTCTCTCTCTCTCTCTCTCTCTCTCTCTCTCTCTCTCTCTCTCTCTCTCTCTCTCTCTCTCTCTCTCTCTCTCTCTCTCTCTCTCTCTCTCTCTCTCTCACTCTCTCTCACTCTCACTCTCACTCTCACTCTCACTCTCACTCTCTCTCTCTCACTCTCTCTCTCTCTCTCTCTCTCTCTCTCTCTCTCTCACTCTCACTCTCTCTCTCTCTCTCTCTCTCTCTCAAATTAATAGAATCACTTATGAGCACATTCACATGTCTCAGACAGGTCTGCAACCCTGCTTTTCATCATTATCTGCTATCATACAGCGCTTCCACTGCAGCAAGGGATTCTGGGAAATGACATTTAAATGAGCACAAAGGGTTATATATATATATATATATATATATATATATATATATATATATATATATATATATATATAATGGGACATATGGGGTCAATGGGTCACAAAGGATATATATATATACACAGTATATATACAAGGCGACTGCATTGTGCCCGCTGTCAACTGCATACCTTCGGCGGTGTCCCCCGGCGCCCTCAGTCTTCATCCGTCTTGATCTTTAAAATCATGTCTCTTCCACGTGACACCGTGAAGCTCCAGCGTACAGGCTAATGCGAATGCTAATGCTTAACATTCGGGATGCACATTGATACCCTGACAACCAAGACCTATGCCAAACTAGGGGTACTTTATAGGAACAAATCCTCCCTAAGTCTCCTGGTCAGAAAGCGTATCGCACAGCAGATGCTAATGCCAATTATCGACTATGGAGACATAGTATATGGCTCGGCACCTCAAACCCACCTTAGCAAACTTGACACCCTCTACAATTCAATTTGTCGTTTTGTTCTCCAATGCAACTACAACACACATCACTGCGAAATGCTCAAAGAACTAGATTGGTCATCACTAGAGTCTAGGCGCAAAGTTCACCTTTCCTGTCTTGCCTTTAAATTCTTCATGGGCAAGCTACCCAGCTACCTGAACAAGCTCCTCACCCCTACCACTTGCAGCACTTATCACCTGAGATCAGACTCCAAAAGACTGTTCATGGTCCCAAGGCTCAACAAAGTATCCGGACGTTCCTCCTTCTCCTACCGTGCACCCCAAAACTGGAACAACCTACCAGAGACTCTCACATCCACCACCAGTTTAAGTTCTTTCAAATCTAAGGCTGTCTCACATTTTAACCTGGTCTGTAACTGTTTCATACGCTCATAATATATATTTTCTTTAACTGTGCACGCAATGTCTTGTATATAATGTATACCCTGCTCATTTATGTAACTGTACTTGTAACCATGTATTATTTGTTTTACTCTGTGCCCAGGACATACTTGAAAACGAGAAGTAACTCTCAATGTATTACTTCCTGGTAAAAATATTTTATAAATAAATAAATAAATGTGCATCTTCTAGCGAGCACACGGGGGCCGTCGAGAGGAGAGGAGCTGGTGTATACACAGCTGACGGTGACGTAACCAGTTTGTGTGAGACACTGGGAGACACCGGAAGGTGCTACACGTGGAAGAGAGTCGCGTCCCTGCCAGGAGCGAACCACGGATGCCAGGAGGTAACCCGGTGAAATCTACCTAAGTCACACAGTGTGTCTTCAAAGTATTTTGAGCATATTGGAGGTTATACGGAGCTTTGTGTGGAGGTCTGTAACGGAGAAGTGAGTGGTTGGATGACGACTCGGCATTTAAACAGCTGAGACGCTGCAGTGTCATATCTAAGACACAGTACAGGCAGTCCTCGTTTTACAACGCTTCCCTTTACAACGAATGGCTTATCCAACGCTGTGCAATGCATATCTATATTCATTTTTACAATGCAAAAACGGCTTATCCAACGCTCTTACGACGCTTTGCAACGTTGTGTATGTGAGTATATATATATATATATATATACACAAAGAAAAAAAGCAGCGCCTCTAGAAGTGTATGACTAAAAAATCTAGAAATTTCTAGTGCTAGTGATTACTCAAATGAATATTGGAGGAAAATTAAAATTAATAAATTGTGAATAAATGATGAACTACTTTAATAATGTGATGGCACATGGATTAACTAGATGCCTGTGCATAATAACAAGGGAAAACTTAAGAACAAACAATAGCATAACAGTCAAAATAAAATACATGTAAAATACATATAGAATTAACGTATATGAGCAAAAAAAGAGGGTAAAAACCAGTCCTCAAAATGAAAGTCCAATGTGGAAATGGAAGTACAAGGGGTCTCCGGCTGCTCTCAGAATGGACAAACCACGTCCATAGGGAATCTACAGAGAAGAAAGAGGAGAGAGCGCACGCCCCATAGTGTGAAACTGTATATTTAATGAGGGGAAGGGGAGGAGGGGGGTAAGAAATGCACTCACAAAAGTACAGATAAAATAGCATTGTGTGATAATAATCAACACCGTCCGGTTGCTGCGCTCCGTCCTGGGGGAATACCTGATCTCGAACAGGATGGGCCACAGTCCCAGCAGATGTCCAGGGCCAGTGGATGTTGTAAAAATGTCCAAGGATCGTGGAAAGTGGCTCCTTGCTTGCAGGCCTCTATGGCACCAGCGCGTGGATCGGTTCACTCCAGCGTTTCGTGATGACGTAATGTCAATGCGTCCGACGTGATGACGCTCCCTGACGCGTTTCGTCACTCACGGGTGACTTTCTCAAAGGGTAGCCGGTCCAAGCGCTGGCACCATAGAGGCCTGCAAGCAAGGAGCCACTTTCTATGACCCTTGGACATTTTTACAACATCCACTGGCCCTGGACATCTGCTGGGACGTTGGCCCATCCTGTTCGAGATCGGGTATCCCCAGGACGGAGCGCAGCAACCGGATGGTGGTGATTATTATCACACAATGCTATTTTAATCTGTACTTTTGTGAGTGCATTTCTTACCCCCTTCCTCCCCTTCCCCTCATTAAATATGCAGTATCACACTATGGGGTGTGCACTCTCTCCTCTTTCTTCTCTGTATATATATATACACATTCACATAAACAACGTTGCAAAGCGTCATAAGAGCGTAATATATATATATATATATATATATATATATATATATATATATATATATATAAAGCAACTGTAAATATTCCTGTATATTCATTTGCATGTCTTAGACAGGTCTGCAACCCTGTCTTTCACCATTATCGCCCAACACACAGCACTTCCACTGCAGCAAGGGATTCTGGGAAATGACATGCAAATGAGCACACAGTGCCACCTTTTATCTCATGCTCACATTACATGAACAGGATATATATATATTTTATTTTTTTAATTGAGAATGATTTCATGGATGTGGTACAAGAAGGAAACATGATACATTACTGGTGTTATTATGGCACATCACCGTTTTCCTTCCACATCAGTATACAACAGGGCGCTCAACTCCAGTCCTCTAGACAGGAGTGCAATAACGAAATTATGTTGTGTATACCAGGGATTCTCAACGCAAGACCCCCCAACAGGTCAGGTTTTCAGAGTATCCCTGCTTCAGTACAGGTGGCTCAATCAGTTCCAGCCTCAGCACAGAGGGCTCAATCAGTCCCAGCTTCAGCACAGGGGGCTCAATCAGTGGCTCAGTCTTTGACCGAGCCACTGATTGAGCCCCTGTGCTGAAGCTGGGATATCCTTAAAACATAACCTGTTGTTGACAAGTTTCTGTTTAAAAGTGACAGGAGGCTAAAATAAATGACATACCCAATGTGTTTATTTCCATGTCATTCCCCAGAAACTGTGCCTGCAGCTAAAGCACAGAATGACATGTGACAATGAGGTGAAGCAGGCTTAGGAGACCTGGGAGAGACATCCTGAGTGTCTTATCTTCTTCCTTTTCCTGGGGACTCTTATGATCGCGCTACAATATTTATCAATATAAGATCACGTGTGAAGTTATTTTCATTTATTACCTATATATTTTACATGATACATTTTGCTTTATTTACTTTGGGTGTGTGTGTGTGTGTCATGCAGCGGTTTCATTCATTTAAATATTACAACTGTAGCCTCGTTCTCCACCAGGGGGCCACACTCGGTGTGAGGGGCAGTACTAGGCAAACAGCGATGCAGTGGGATCTCAGGGGTGATGTTTTTACTATACCGTGGGATCTGCAGGGCATGGGCTGGTGAATTTAAAGAGGGACCTGGGATTGGGCACCATGGGGATTTTCTTTATAAATAACAAATAACTTGTATTGAACAGTCTTTAGATGAAACTGTATTCCCACGGCCACAAACCAGAGGGGCACTTATTCACTGGAATAATGTACGTGATAATCATGTAGGCTTGGACCTGCACCTGGGTTCTAGGCAGACCTCCATGGCACTCCCTTGTTGCCCCGAATCTCCTCGCCAAGGATGTCCTCAGGATGGTAAAGCAGTCTCTGACATTCCTAATGTTTCTCTCTTGAGCTAATGCCTAACCAGGTCAGCCTCATAACTTGAATAAGGAAGAACTCGAGAAGAACTCCATGCTCAGGGTGACTGAGGTCTTAACCTCAAGGGCTTATCCTCTATCTGCTGGAGTGGCTGAAGCCAATGGACAATTTTTGCTCAAAAATGGACCTATCAGCCTCTTCAACAGCTATAAAAGTCCAGATAAAGGCCCCCTCCTCCCAATCCCTCAACAATCCTGCAGCCCCCCACCCTCCTCAAACAACCTTTCAGCATCCCTGCCGCCCACCCTCTGGGAGCCCAGATTAGCCCTCTGTCCCAGGACTCAAAACAGCTGTCACTGGGTCTGCCGGTGATGTGGTGGGACTACAAGGAAAAAAAAACAGAAAAACCATAAAAGCATTTCTGAAGGGATTTACTGCAATAGATTATATTAGATTATATCAAATCTCATACAGAACATTTATGTATAGTTTTGATTGGTATCTAAAGAAGGATTTATTTGATGTTGAAATCTCAAGATATTAGTGTAATTTCTAATGCCATCAAAAATGGGACTAACGCATGCAAGGGAGCTCATTAGTATCAGAACCAACAGCTTGTATACATCTGGACTCCTGTCCCAAACATCGGAGCACACATGTTCAAAATCATTGTATATGAATCTCTTTACTGATGGACAGGCCTGCCGTGCATTCATTAAAATGCACGTTTGCTTCCTCTGGCATCAAAATGGTTAATCCTTAAATACTAGAGCCCAGATTTAACTTCTGCATTCAGTGTGGCAACGTATAATGGATTTGTATTAGTAGCAGGCGGCCATAACCCCTGCTGGTTAAGTATTCATGTTGCCTAGTGCATGATAAAATTATCATCAGTGTTTATGAAAGAGCAAACTGTGACAACATGGATTATCAAGAGAAAGGAGCTGGCAGAGAGCAGATCCACTCGCTGATCCAGAATAAACTTCTGGTTGTGCATGATGGCAGGAAGCTAAATGACACGTAAATGACAAAATCTGTGGCATAGAAGACATCTTAGCAAACATTCTGCTTCCATTAAACTCCGCCAATATCTGAATATGTAGAAGGGAAGGCAGGCGTTTTTCTGCACCCACTGCAATTAGCAGCATTTGGGGGAAATGATAAAATCTACAGTGATGCAAATAACGGGGGTTTGTAAAATCCTTCTTCGTTATTATGGCAGTTTCACATGCTTTGCTAATGCTTTGGTTGGCAATTATATAAATGCAATATGCGCTATGTTCACAGTTAGCTGTTGAATTCCTGAGCATAGACTGTCAAAGGTCTGTGCAATCTTTAAAGTAACCCCAGAAGTGCAGTTAAAGGATCCACATAGGGAGCATGCAGTAAGGGGGTGTTAATCTTGCATTACATTTGTGCTTCCCGGCATATAAGGTAAGATGTATTCGCACATAGCACATTTCAGCAATGCAAAAATGAGCTGAAACATTGGTTTTATGTTAGATTGTTTTGCAGTTTTTCTAGGGCCGGTAACACCACAACAATTTATTACACACGAATATACTGGAAGGCAGTAGCGCAACGAGAGGGGGGGGGGGGTACAAGGGTGCAAATGCACCCCCGAAGGATTTCATATATTTATTTGCGGTTCTGTAAGAAAGCAGCCATCTGCCATCTACGTCGCGGCATCATGTGATGCAGTGATGTCATGACGCCACAACGTCACGGCAGGTAAAAACTTTCACCTCCAAAGAATCATTTATGGCTGCTGTAAGGGGGTGCCATAGTGTCTGCTTCCTCCCAGATTTACCCGAAGGCACCCTTTGTGTGGATATCAGTTCATACCCATGCCGCTGGCAAGTGTATAAAGTCACCCGGGAAGTGGTAGAACTGAGTGTGTGGCTTTCTGGGGAAGCACATCACTTTAGTCCCCAGCTTTGGGCCTACTACGGAGTTCTCAGTTTCCAGCCAATCCCCAGCCAGTATAGATAGAGCTGTTGCAGAGAGAAGGCCTCAGTGATAGAAGTCCTCTGATAGGTGGAAGGGTTGTTACCAGGGTTGCCACCTTCTACTGAAGGCTAACCCGGAAATGTAAAATATATTCTCTCTTATCTGCTGTGTGGCGTCTCCTGGCATCCTCATGCATTCTCCTGAATCTTCCCCTGCAACTCTCGTGAACATAGCTGCGTGGCGTCAAATGGTGCAGCTTTGCCATGACAACGGGACGCTATGTGATGTCAGAACGTTACACGGCATCAATTTGTCATGGCAGCGTAATGCTGCGTGGTGTTGTGACGTCACGTTGCATCCCGGTACCATCGCAGCGGGCATCACATTACGCTGTGACATCACATAGCATCCCGTTGTCATGGCAACAGCCATGTTCAGTCATGTTTACGGGAGTTGCAGGGGGAAATGCAAAAGGATGCCGGGAGATGCCGCCGCACCACGCCACTCGCGTCACCACCCAGAAATTAACAAGCTAAACTCGTAGCCCAAAGATATGTGCCCAAAACCCGTAGTCTCTGGGTCAAACCAGAGTGGTGGCAACCCTGGTTGTTACCTACACTGGCGACACACTTTATTCGAGCTCGGCTAGTCCCACGAATTCGGGTATACCCGGGTGTATTGAGGTTTGTGACTGTTTTCTGCCCGAGTGCATTGGGTTATTTTCCAGGCAGGGATTGAAGCATTTTATTCCCGCTGGCTGCAATACTGCACAGTATATATATATATATTGCATTACAATTCATGAATTTATGCCATCTGATAGACATGCGAAGCATTGCAGCCTATTAAATCCTAATCATTATCATTTAACAGATCAGCCGCCCGTCAGCCAGGCATGAACCCAGGCTGGGAAGGCAAACGCAACGGGGCTTGTCAGAGGTGAGGAGCGGCGCATTCCAGGTATCTGCCAGGTACATACTGGGTATTTGCTCGAATAAAGTGTGTCGGTGCAGTAGGAACAGTGGAGGGGAGGTGATATAAGCCCTGTGCTGGGAGGAGGGAAACAGACAAGAGTTCAGCAAGTCCAGTCAGAGCAGAGTTAGGAGAGAGAGAGAAACAGAGGGGCCGGTACACAAACAATTCAAGCTGTTCCACAGAAGAAGCTCGGAACAGAAGAGATAGAGTGCAAATCTTGAAAGGTTCCCAACCTGTATGTCTTTGCTGTGGTGTTTCCTGCAGAGGCGTAACTACCGCCCGGGATGCCTGAGCCCGTCCTGGGTGCCACAGTTCATGTGGGGGGCCCAAAAGGAGCCGGACCTTCCCTCCGGACTCTCGATGACGCCATCCAAGTGGTTAAGGTGGCCCAGAGCAATGAAACCGATGTCCTGGGAGAGATTGTGGGGCCTCAGAAACACAGCCGCCCTCCTCGACGACATCGGCATGGTGACACGACATCACATGTGACGCAGGGAAACCATGATGCCGTGAGTCATGACGTTGCCCAGGGACACCTTAAGGCACAGTTACGTCACTGGTCTCCTGCCCGGCAGTACATTGAAATTCACTCCATATAGGGGAGGAGCATGTACTATTCTAACTGTCGAAAGCTGTAATTTCTTGCCAAGATGATCAGTATTGCCATACTGTTTAGAGCACCCCAGGTGCTGATTTGAGAGACATTTATATTCATTCACCAAAAGGTTAGTTCCTGGACGGGTTGCGCCTGCCAACCTGCAGGTATAGCTGTACCAGTTCTGCAGTGCCCTGCACCATACAGAGGTCTGGTTTCCTTCTCCAGAGGTCATCTTCCCCATGTGCACCAACTGAGTACCATTCGGACCAGTCTGGACGTGGTTTATGAGCATCACTATACTTATTAGTCAGGGATAGTTAGGTGAACCCTGTCCACATGGTGCAAGCAACACCTACGCACTACAACACCAAGAGCTCCAATGGAACAGACTGTGTTGGGAAAAGGTATCTTGGGAAGAGGTGGGGTGCAACTTATTGTTTGCTCCTTACCCTTTTACCCAGTAAACTACCTGTAAGGGAATTGTGAATATATACAGTATGTGTATTAAGATTACAGAATGTTCCACGGTTTTACCAGTGCTGGTCTCATTTCCCATTTGCTATCCAGGTCCAAAACACCTATCTGCCCTATTCGGTCCTCAACCCGCTGTCACAGAGCTGGTCCCCTCAGGTATATTGAGCAGGACACTTACCAACATGCTATGTTTGAGAGAAATCCCCTGGAGACACTAAACCACGACAAGCATCCTTTTCTCTACCGCCCAAAGGCTCAGCTGGTTCCCCTCCTCGGTTCGCTCAGGGGAAAGCTAGAAAGGGATTCATGTTAGCACCAATCTACAGTATAAGATTACCAATGACCCAAAATCTAAAAACCCGCTACAATACAGTAAACATGGATAGCCGTTTTCAAGACCACCTACCGTATATCATTTCTTTCAAGGTCAATGATAATAAAGTATAGATGTTATTACACATGATCTGTAAAATATGCATTCAGGTCAGTTTTCAAGACCACATACTGTACGTCTCATCCTTCAGTGTCAATGATAAGAAAACGTATATATTGTGACACACAATCTGTTAATTATACATAGACGTCAGTTTGCAAGACCACATACTGTAGATCAGTTCTTTCAGATGGAAATGATGCACAGATGAAGTTCTTGTAAAACCACACCGGTCCTTTCATCGGACGTGAATGACGTCTGGAAATGGGATCATGTCTCGTGTAGGATATTTATGCTTGAGGGAAGAGACCTCCATGGTCTTGTACAACTGTGTGTAATTAACATTGACATCAGAATAAAGAACCAATGTAGACATGGAATCTCACATAAATCAACATACTGTAGACTGTATAATGATGAGATCGGTCCACAGCATGCACGGTATATACAGTATATATTATACATTTACATTCCTACACCATCATTTTTAAAACAGTACAATGTAGTTTTAGCAGACATACTGGTCCAGGAGAGTGTAGCACAGTGGTTCTCAAACCCCCAACAGGTTAGGTTTTAAGGATAACCCTGCTTCAGCACAAGTGACTCAATCAGGGTAGGGGAGGTCTTGAGAACTGGAGATGAGCACTCCTGCTATAGATCCATTGCAGGTTATATGATACCTTAGGCCAATAGAAGAGTTCTTCATAGATTAAATTACAGAGTTTCCAAACTTTTAGTAGTTTCAAACAAAGCAGGAGACCCTCAGCATTGACAGGGGCCAACATGTCTCCCAAACATTACATACAGTACTTTACGTGGGAAATGGCAAAAAAAAATCTCATTACGATTGTAGGGTTGTAAGGGCTGAAGTTCATTTTGAAGATGGAAAATGAAGAGATCAACGATCAGCAAGTGAACCTCACGGGTCTCTTGTTTAACTGAAAAAGCAGTATTATAGGATCCCATGCAATATACATGTAAATGGGATTTATTTGCAGCACAAATGAGGGAGTTGATGCCTCTATGTACGGTATGTTGTCTTCGTGCCAAGATAACAATGGAAGATGAATAAATATTTGTACTTATTGCATTATTTAAAACCAGAGACAGAACATGAAACACAGACGGAGCTAAGTGCATATCCAGTGAAACTTATACACAGTACAGTGCCTAAATATAAATGTATAGATATCTATTAAATAAAGTGGTCTTTTAGTTTAACATTTTGGCTAAAGTGTTGTAAGCCCTTGTGCCACTACACGGCAGACCACATCTCAAGGGTACCTAACACTAATATAAATTCTTAATAACCTGTACATTACCAGGAAGAATGATTTATAATAAATCTGTCAAAATTAGTTGCATAGTTCTCAGTCTGATTGAAGCTCTTATTAACCTGTACATTACCTGCAAAAGCACTCTGTATTAGATTTGTCACAATCAAACTGCAAGCAAGCAAGTTCCCCTGAGAGTGGGAGATGCAATGGAGTGAGCTTTAAACCATTTAAATGTGGGAGAGGGTGAGCTTCAACTAGGTAGGAGGAGCCACACTCCAATTAGCTAAAACCAGCAGAACAAGAATAGTAAAACATACAGGACACCTACAAACTCATATTGAACCCCCAAAATAACCACAACATATATATAAGCATATAAGTGTCACAGAGGAGTGCTACTGAGCATGGCAATATATATTTAAAACTAGAGACAGAACATGAAACATAGACAGAGCTCAGTGCACATCCAGTGAAACTCATACACGATACAGTGCCTAAATATATATGCTTATATATGTTGTGATTATTTTGGGGGTTCAATATAAGCTTGTAGGTGTCCTGTATGTTTAGTTATAGCATTATCCACAGCAGAACTATTTCCGTAAGCTCACAGCATAATCACACCGGAATGGGCACATTCATATTCTGTGTCTGTATGTAGCTATCTTTTGTTAATTTTCACACTATTTTCATGGTAAAATTACCTGGGTAGAGTTCATCAGACAAAAAATATAATGGGGATATTTAAGGTTTCAGCTGCAAACTGGTGTAAAAAGTAGTGAAAACAGCACCAGATTTCTATTAAAAAAGGTCTCTTGAAGAAATTGTTAATTATCGCATTTGATAAATTTTAATTTATAAAAATAATTAACCACGAAAAAAAATACATGGAGGGCTTCCTCTTGTTTTCAAGCATGTCCTGGACACAAACAATAAGTCGACAACATTACAAAAAAGTTACAGTTTCAAACCTGTCTAAAGTAGGAAACAGCCGAAGGCTGAGGACTGCATAACCATGTCCAGAATGTCTTCTTTCCTGTCCCTCATGTCACGAGCTCAGGACTGGATTTCGAATTATTATGACAGAGATCTTTGGTTTAAGAAACGCAGAAAGCCCTGTACTTGTTATGTGTTTACTGTCTGAGGCCTTTCACTGAAAAACCAAAGCTTTCTCCCTGCATTATTCACTGCCCTAACATTCTCTGGGATTGCCCAATTTGATGTGACAAGGCCTTCTAAACTGAGTGCAGGGAGACGGCATACGTACTGTGCAGTGCTGTATTACATTCTGAGAACGTCGTTCAAGTTACACAGACCGTTTGGTCCAAATTTTAGAGGAAGTAGTATCCTATGGGGGAAAGAATAGGCAGAGCACTGCGGAGGACAAAGATGGCGGCTGAATCGCTCCAAAATAGAAAAACCAACATGTTAAAAACAAAGAACAAGCAGAGGGACCTCTGACGCGTTTCACGCACATGTGCTCTTTGACCAAGCGCACATATTGGTATTTTTTTTACGTGATTGGGGAGACGCATGTGGGTTCTACGGATCCTACTACAGCGCCAGCTGATTGAGCGCAGAGCCAGTTGAAGGGGAGGCAGTGAACAGCCAGGAGCATATGTGGCTCCCCGCGGATTTTCATTTAGGGGTACCGGTTGAGACCTGTGATCCCAGATACAATGTAGGGGTAACATCTTTCAGACTAGCTCGTTAGGTCATTTATATCGCCTCTGATGTACTCTCCTTTCTCCTCCAAACCATGCGATCATATTATTGCATACTGTACCAATTTGTGTTTACCCCACTTTCTTGTTATACCCCATTATACTGAGATATACCAGAGGCTTTTTGCAGTGCTCTTCCTAGTGCTCATAGTCGTCGTCTTCCTTTTCTGCTGTCCTACTCCATACGACACTTATTTATTATACAGTCTTCTGCTAGAAGGTTCCAAAAAACACACAGAAGGGAGCGCACCTTCTCTCAGGGTATATGTTGAAAAAGAAAAACACACAATGGTGCAATACATCTAAATAGAAAAGGGCACGTAGCTTAACAAAGTGGCCAATGCACTCACAAGTGGAGATGGTAATAAAGCCTTCTGATATAAGTAAACAGGCAGTCGTCTCGGGGACGGATTTAAACAAATGCCCTTTAACGCATATAGACCAATGCTCTGGATGACCAGCACTCCTGGTCTCTCTTTCCGACAGGAACATAATCCAGGGTCACCTCACTGTGTGAAAAGGTGTCTCATTGCAAAAGACTGCTTAGTAAATATGGGCTCGAATGTGCTGTAAGACACCTTTAAAGGCCACTCATTTGAATGGCATAAGGGGGCCATGTTTACTAAGCAGTGCTGTGCTATAAGGCACCTTCTGGTGTTTTACTGGCCATTCACTTCGATGGGCCATAAGGGCCCTTTATCTTCAGTGCCATCTGTCACAGCTATGAGACCACTCAGTTTGCCATTCATGAGGGTGAATGGAATTTGATGTACACACAGGACACTAGGGCTCTTGTCCCTCTAAAAATAAACTAGAAAAGTGAAAGGGCATTAGTAAATAAAGATGGTTGAATGTATCAAAATTCAATCCCCGAATTTTTGACGGGACAAAGTGCTATATATATCCTCTCAAACACACCTTCACACAACATGAGGAGAGACCCCCGCAAGGGGAAAAAAGTAGCACACCTGAGATACCCGAAATACCGGGGATATATGCAAATAGGATATGCAAAGTATATTTAAAAGACTCCTATTACCATATATACCAGGTACAGTATGTCATGGGTGCTCCTTTTTTGTGCAAAGGTTTCTCTCCGCGTGTTGTTTGAAGGGATATCTATAGCACTTTTGACCCTAACAAAATAGGATAATAGGATTTCTAGTTTTTGTATCGGTGGGACGTTACTGGAAGGTGAAGTGACAGACGAGATAACTGATACAGTATGAAATTTACCCACATGTTATTGGTTTCATTAGAGCTCATTTATCTCTAAATCCTTGGGGCCTTTTCTCGTGGCTCTGAAGTTGTCTTGGCCAAACCGTGTGGTTTGGAATGTGAGAAAAAAAACAATTCTCGAAGGCAAATCGCATCTTCCAAACCGCTTCTATAAAACGTGACAAACCGGATTGTACTTGCTTTAAAGGCGGAATGACCTGAGCCACTGATTGAGCCACCTATGCTAAAGCAGGGATATCCTGAAAACCTGAGCTGGTGGTGGCCCTCGAGAACTGGAGTTGCCCGCCCCCCATCTTACAGCGTCCCTGGTTCCCGCAGTTCAACCCTTTTGACGACTCTACCACAGGTCCATATTCGGTCAGCAGTTTTCTGCCAGTCGACATCTTCTGGGGCTGGTAGACACCTTCCAGGTAATTGCCTTGAGTAGGATGCAAGAGGCCTTTCAGTTCCAGAAGGAGTCTTACGGCAGAAGTCTGCTTCGTAAATATGGCTATTAATGTTTTCTAGTGCCAGAGGTTGTTTTGTTTGGCTCCCACCGCTTAGGCCAAGGTGTCCCATGGAGAAGCCCTGAATAATAATAATAATAATAATAATAATAATAATAATAAGTATGGCCCTTTATGTCTGGTACACTTTGTTGGCAGAACATTGCATTCTATTCTCTGTTGTGGTACCTCGAGGTATTTGTGATGCAGTAATGTACTTGAGTCCCATTCATATCACTGGCACGTTAAATAGAGACCTATCGTCGATGTAGAATGACCCCACATAACTTTATGACTGTATACATTGCTTGGTTGTATACGCCTGTAACAGGGGACTTATCCATGTTCACAAATGTGCCTCTAATCCAGCAGTGTGGTGGTTAACTGCTGGTAGGCAATTAACTAACACCACCTGCCTGATTTAGATGCCTTAGAAAAGCCTGTCTTGTGAGACAGGAAGTGAGACTCCTTAGCTCACATGTGAGCTGAACAAGGAAACAGAGCAGAGGTTCTTGAGTCTCCCAGGAGAGACTAACCAAGAGAACACAGATCTCTGGAGCTGACAAATAAGACTTCTAAACCTGGATGCTGATAATCCGGAGAGAAGGCAGCAACCCTGGAAACAGATAAGACTTTATTTTCCATTGACTGTTGTCCATATGTATATATATATATATCTATGTGACTTGGGCTGATGAATAGCCTGGGTAGCCACCCAGTTAAAAGGGGCTGAAATAGAAGAATACATATATGCCAAAGTGGAGCAAGTTTGATTGGGCTCACTATTTCTCTGATGTTGATTTTTGCTGTGTTTTAAGCGACAGGCACAATAAAGCCTTGTTATGATTTCACCTTACAACAGTCTCCATTGTGTACCTCTGCACATGTCCTCCTCAAACGCCCTTTTCATGTATTTAATTCATCTAAAGTGCAATGTGTTGGGTTATATTATTCACAGGCCTCATGCTAGGATGAGATGCAACTGAACAGGTAAAAATATATATATTAGTTAAACGAAAAACCAAGACAAAGCCGTCTATAGAAGAAGCAATAAATGATGTATTTTATTTGGAAACGTTTCCTCAGTTGAACTGTAAAAGAATGGAAGAGTATTACTCACGTCAACTTGCTGTTATTCATTTGTGTCGACATAATAGTTCTTAATTGAGCAATGTTTTCTGGTTTCTTATGACATTTATTTTATCAAGTGTTTAATTAGTTGTAAATGTAAATCTTACACTGTGTGATCAGGTTTCTTTTTTATGAAACATCCAAAAATCTGCATAGTGTGTGTGTGTGTGTGTGTGTGTGTGTGTGTGTGTGTGTGTGTGTGTGTGTGTGTGTGTGTGTGTGTGTGTGTGTGTGTGTGTGTGTGTGTGTGTGTGTGTGTGTGTGTGTGTGTGTGTGTGTGTGTCTGTGTGTATTTATATGTACATTTGTGTGTGTCTGCATTACACTAACCAAAATAGGAGTTATAAGGTACAGTACATACTGTACTATTGTCTGAACTCACACTAAACAGACAGTGCTCTCCCATTACAAACACCTTATACCATGTCACTACAGTATTGACAATTTATCAGCAATGACAGTTATTTCCTATGCAGTCACAAGATATCATTAAAAGTGACAATCCATTTATGTGCACACACATACAGCCACGAAAACAAACTCACACGCATGCTCACACACGCATGCACACACACACACGAATGCACACACACACACGCACGCACGCATGCACACACACACACACACGCATGCACACACACACGCACGCACGCATGCACACACACACACGCATGCACACACACACACACACACGCATCTATCAGCCGAAGGGCAGCCAAAGGGCGTGAGCCGTTCGCTGCCGTTTGCTGCCGTTCGCTGATGTTAGTTGAAGTTAAAGCTGCTCTATTTCTATCTGAAACTCACAAGCCCTTTATCCCCTGTACCCAATTTCCCTACTTTATCTGTCCATGAAATGTCTGTGAAATGACTGTATAACCTCTGTTCTTTTATTGTAACCATGTCTTTTTTATAACTCTGTGCCCAGGACATACGTGAAAACGAGAGGTAACTCTCACTGTATTACTTCCTGGTAAAACATTTTTATAAATAAAATAAAAAAATCTTATGTTTGCACACTAATGCAGGCGCTGTAACCGTTTCCTTCCCAGAGGTCATTAACGCACGTGCTGTAGGTTCAGATGCAGAGAGAATGATATTAAAGTTAATATTTCCCCTACCCACAGTGCCCAAAACTGCTTCTGTGCTTCAGAAAGAAAGTTCCGGAGTCAAGGACGCTATCATTAATTTAAACCAACGCAAGCGCATGGTCTGCTGCTCGCTGATATTCCGTCATGCTTAACATGCTTCATGTCAAGTTTCTCAAATGAATATTGCATACAGCCTTTCGCCGACCCCGGGGACATATTGATTTTATTGGTCGGGGCAGCACGTGTGGTTAATGGTCAGGGAGGAAGTCTTAATCGTCTTTCATAATACGTGCCGACCTTCACAAATCACACGTACAGCACATAACCATTTCATTCACAGTGCGACGCGTTTATGAATATCCCAGCACAAAGGAAACATGCTAAGTTGGAGCTGAAACCACGGTAGATAATTTGGTTTTAGCACACCGTGTTTTTGTTGTGCAGAATGTGATGCCTTTTTTGGGTTGTTCACTACAAGTGCAATAGTGCCAATCGGGCTCTACGGCACTTAAATGCCTATATTGACTGTAGTAGAAGTTTTCATGCAGTAACACTAAGGGGCCTATTCTCTAAGCCTCCATAAAAGAAATGGCTGGTCCGGTTACGCCGCCAGTTTTTTGAGCGTTGCTATCACGGTATTCAGAAAGCCTCGAAGACCTGCGACAGCAAAATGCCCCAAACCGGCGAGGAGCCGGTGACGTTCGCCTCTACAGAAAGGTCTCACCTGGCGATCTGCAGCAATCCGGCCCCGCGGCAGAGAGAGCTGCACAGAGAGAGCCGTCCCGCCCTGCGCATATCTCGCCAGCGATCGCAGGCTTGTAATAACATCTTTAATAATACTGTATGTGAGCAGGGGGTCTCCGGAGCAGAACCGTGTTGATTTCAGGTCCGGGCACCCCCTGCTTCCTGAGATACAGGCCCCGTTATGGTGTGCCGGTATCTCCTATGCATTTAAATGTCTCACATCACGTGACTGTGGGGAGTGGGGGTGGGTTGTTTATTTGTATTTTTGTTTATTATGGGTAGACGGATTGGGTGAAGGGGGTAGTAGAAGATGGATGTTTAGGCCTACTGGGTGGCAGCGGGAGCGGTTAACCCCTTCACTACCTTAGCGGTATTAACCGCTAAAGTAATGAAGGGGTTAATTCCACTTGTAAACCCCCCCCGCGCACGGCCTAAACACACACCAAGGTCCAAATACCACCTTCACCCACCCCTGCTAACCGCAATAAACATGGCACTGGTAGTTAACCCCTTCATTGCCTTAGCGGTAAGCCGCTATGGTAATGAAGTTGCCTGTAAATGCATTTTTATTGCATGGGATTCATGCCGGGGGCCTCCGGTGCTGATATTAATGGGTATCAGCTCCGGAGACTCCCGGCATCTATTCCATGCAGGAAAAATGCATTTTTTTCTTCTAAGTCCCTCTCTTGATGCCTCTCAGCAGCTTCTCACCAGCCTCACGCCAACTTTTCCTGGCGTGAGGATTTGGGGAGAAAATTGCCATTCTAAAGCCGCGATTAGCCTCGATAAACTAATGGAGGCTACTAGACTTGCACGAGTTTCAGAACCTGCCGATAAGGGGCTTATCGCCGCTCGCCCGGCGATGTGTTTTGGACGGCTGCAATAATTGGGGATTCATTCCTTTATCGCCCACTTATCGAGGCTTACTGAATAACAGCAGGCATTTTGGCCGAATAAGTGGCTTATCGAGGCTTATAGAATAGGCCCCTAACAGTTTTTGGCATTGGGGTAAGCTGTGGTCATGCAACCGTGGTGCCCGACTATTAACACTGCAGAGGTCTGATTTAGAAGCGTGAACCCCCTCCTGCGCAAGCACAACCATAGCCAACAGTATCTCTGGCTCTTTTTCGGCTGCGGTTCAGGAGATAGTAAGTCTCACTGCATCTGTATATCGCTTAAATCAAGGGTGTTCAACTCCAGTCTAAAGACCCCCCATCTGGTCAAGTTTTAATGGTATCCCAGCTTCAGCACATTTGGCTCAATCAGAGGCTGAGTCGAAGACTGATTGAGCCACTGTGCTGAAGCAGGGACTGATTGAGCCACCTAGAAAATCCTTAAAACCTGACCTGTTTAGGGGTCTTTAGGATTGGAGTTGCGCACCACTGGCCTAAATGAATAACTCCATCAATGTCTCTCTTGGATGGTGCTACGTATTTGTTGAGACATTAGAGAGGATCCGTTCGTTATTCATAGCAGCCCTTATTATCCCGGGAATAAGATGACACCACAGGGGGGATGTATCTACGTACAGAAAGGACAAAGAGAAGATTGTTTTGACGCTTGGCTCATTTCTCTGCTTACGTTTGAGTTAAATGTAGGAAAGAGTTTCCTATATGCGACGATAATTGTTAGCCAAGAAGATTTACATTACTTCAGACATGCCGGATTATCTTTAAGCAAAAGCAAGATATGAAAAAGGGACCCATGAGACATAAATCTTACTATAATCTATACATCATCTAACTCTTCCTTAACTCATCCTATGGACACCCCAAATCGCAAGCTGGTGCACGTGGAGAAAACATGGAGCAAGGACCTTTATTGATGCAATTAAGGCAATTTGAATACAGAATACATTATATTTGAGGGTACTGACACGGTATGTCTAATATATATATATATATATATATATATATATATATATATATATATATATATATATATATATCAAATAAAAAATCACTGTGAGCACATTCACATTCAGTGCTTCCACTGCAGCAAGGGATTCTGGGAAATGACATGCAAATGAGCACATTGTGTCACCTTTTGCCTGAAATCAATTTTTACATGGAACCCTTATAAGCTAATGCTTGCTATGCAGTGGAAGTACTGTATGGGTGATGCTGGGTGATAATGCTGAAAGGCAGGGTTGCAGACCTGTCTAAGATGTTAATGTGTTCACAAGTGATCTTTTATGAGTTTTGATCCAAATACAAAAAACATTTATTCATTCCATAAGAGAAAGAGTCGACATTTAAAAATGATTAAAATACAAAATTACACACGCACTAGACGGCCAATCAATAATGATAATATGTTATAGTATAGACATCAATCTACAATTATTAAGTAATCTAGTGCTCCAGTAAAGGAATTACTCAGCGTACCTTGTACCCGGGTACATAATAGGATCAATCTATGGGACACCTAGTGACACAAAATACATAAGACTAAGGTCTGCAATGTTACTCATAGCAATTTCTCACAAAAATATAATATGCGAAAATGAAGAGGCAACTACACCTGAATAAAACCCCTACGTTTTAAGGATGTGTAGAGGCCAGAGTATATTCAGAGTGCATTTAAATTCTCCAAGTCAGCAGAGTCCATAGTTGTGCTGCATGTCTGCTCCCAGAAGTCATGTGTAGGCCTGCTCTCACTACATTATTTGATGTGCCCTTATTTAATGTACACCATGTGAGTACATATGCTGCTTTTTGAGTATTTTTAATACATTTTTATATTGGTCTGCACTAGGAGTTCTCCTGTTGTTTTTTCTCCCTGAGATACATCACGACTGATATTATACATCGGATAAGCAACCTTGTGGTTTCCTGTCCCCGCTGTTTAACATCCTACTTCCTGTAAGTAGGTTCTTCATATGAGCCAAGATTTGGTCCCCTTTTTTATCACATATTGTTTGGCATTAATGCACTAGATAGTTCTCTTTTATTCTTTGTGGTGTTCCGGACATATGCTCCTTCAAGTCCCTGGATGTGTCAATTTTGAATTGTAATAGTTTTTATATGCTGACTTTCTTATGGAAAGAATAAATATTTTTTGTATTGGAATCAAAGCTAATTTTGGTTATATACAGTACTGTATATACCGTGTGAATACCGTCATATACTGTATAAGGTATTCTGATTCCTATCTTTGGGTTTCTCTTCTTCTAGTGTTTTCATATATAGGTTTCTACCTTAGAGGTGCCCCCTGTCCTCTCAGATACGTACTGTATACACTTTTTAGTGGTAGTTATATACTGTATGAAACTTTAGGTATATATATATATACTTATATCCTGATATGCGATTGTACATTAGGGCAGGTTTCTGTCTTCCATCACCCCTAATGTATTTATTGTTCAAGCAGACATCATTTTGATCATTCGTAATTTGTGATGTCACTTAAATATTTGTCATAGGTTGTAAATGATTCCATTTATCAGACCAATGAGAGTTCTTCAAACTGTAGCCTCCCCCCCCCCCCATGCTGAAGGACTACCAGTATTTAAAGAGTTAAGGACCCTAGAGGGTTAACTTTATGGGGTCAAACATGGTTACTTACCTCCTCATCATGTGATACAGGGTGACATGGCAGAAATTAAGCCTCACCCACTTTATGTCTGGTGATAGTGATGTCACAACGAGTATACTGTATATACTCCGCTAATAGATTCTAGAATCAGATTCCAGGAAATGGAAAAGTGGAGGAGCCTCACTGTAAGTCATATTTAAGTGTATAGTAACTGTACAGAGGATGTCTTGTCTCCTTTATTGTTTTCAGTTAAGGAACATGCCCTTTATAGTTGGAGCGGGCTAGTGTTCAGCAGAGAGTTATCAGACAAGAAACTCCAGAGGAGAGTTGGATTGGACCAACCGGGGAGTACCTAGTGAAGCCCCGATTAAATAGCTATGGACGAGGTGGGCAGTATACAGAACTATGGAATACTGACCCCGTAGATATAGTGTGTTCCCCCAGACAGAGCCTCAGTAAACTCACGATTTACTAAAGTATAGAGGAAGAATGCCGTCCACCGTAAAGGTATACTGATCTCCGAGACTAGAGTGTGAGTCCCAAACCAGGGTGCCCCAGATATAAGGATTCATCTACGGCAGGGGTGCTCAACTCCAGTCCTTAAGACACCCCGACAGGCCAAGTTTTCAGGCTATCCCTGCTTCAGCTCATCAACTGAGCCACTGATTGAGCCTTCTGTGCTGAAGCAGGGATATTCTTAAAACCTGACTTGTTGGGGGTGTTGAGGACTGGATTTGAGCACCCCTGCCGTAGATGAATCCTTACCATACATGTTATTTCTTCTATAATCCACATGAAAAAGACACCTGGGAAATTTACAAACCTCTGTGCTGGGACATTCTTAAATTACTGCACCAGCCTCCTCCAATTATTGTATTCAGTAATGGGCTGGATGAGTCGCGACGTAAAGGGAACACCGCGTTGGTTCGAGTCCCAGTGTTCCCTTTTTGTGACATTGGGAAATTGACTTTATTTCCCTGTGTCTCAGGCACACAAATGAGTTTGTCAGCACATTAGGACAGAGAGGTGTGACACTGCCTACAAGGGCATTGGCGAAGTTTAAAGCATTTTTCTCCCACTTCAATTCCCTCCACGAGGGCTCAAAGGACCAATAATATCACCAAACTAGTCCACTTACAGCAAAACATCGCCAAGCAGTCAGCTAAACCTGATGTGTGCCTAATTACGGTCTGCGCGTTAAGCAAATCGAGCAATATTAGAGAATTCTGCAACATTAGCATATTCAATTAAAATGCACATTCACTAAAAGCTTGGGGAAAAATCTTCTTTTTTCGGGACTTTCGAACTTCTCTATTTGTGGTCAAGAACTGCGAAATTCTCTCTATAAAAAATAGTTGTTATTCAGCATAGAAAATGGGGGAAAGGATGAAGGATCCCCCCACTCCCTTCCCCTACCCCCCACCCTCCCCACTCCCTTCCCCTACCCCCCACCCCCCCACTCCCTTTGCCCCCCCACTCCCTTCCCACCACCCCCCCACCCCCCACTCCCTTCCCCCACCAGCCCCCCACTCACTTCCCCAGCTCCGTTTGGAAACGAGTATTTTATTTGCTTTATGTTTTCTTTTGTTATTACCAGTTGTTCAAGATGCAATGTTATCTGTATACTGTATTCAAACCCCAAAAACATTGAAGTTACAAAAAAAAAAAAATATTATTGCATTAGATCCTTTTTTGTAAGGTAATCTTTGTCACCATTGCCTAACCCCCTCCCACCTCACCCCCCCCCCCCCCCAAACACACACAACAATCTGGCCCTATGATAAAACAGCTCTTAGAATATAAAAGCACAATAGATACGGATAAAGTGACCCGTGTAGACTTCAAAATACAAATTTCCCCAAGGACAGAGCCAACATTAATGTTAAAGTCACTCCGGCAGAGATATGAAGAAGGAATTCTCTGACATGACAAACCACAACGCTAAAATGTCATGACAAATTCAAACAAACTGGTTTCAAAAATGTAACCTAGCAGAAGTTTCCCTTTAGTGGGGTCACAGTTCAAGTATTAGGCATGTGTGGTCCCTGATCTAAGGACAAATTGTCCAATCAAGTGAGGATACAGTTGTGCAAGTGGATTTGGCACGAAACAAAGTGGACTGGCGATAACTCAATGAGACAGAACTAATATTGTGATCTGGCTTAAATCATAAAAGGGCATCTGGAGAACGTTTAAGGGGATTATTTCATCAAAGCAATGATAGTGAGCAAAGTATTATTCCAAAGGATTTTCATTCCAGGTCAGTATTACCAGCATCACACTGCAGAGGCCCAAAAAGTCGATAACTGTCTGTGAGTAGGGTTACTGGCTCGGCACTTCTTTACCCCAGGCAGCGCTGAATGGCTGTGTAAAGTGGCGGGTGTAAGTTTATGGGGAACCCATGTTAAAATGGACATGAAGCAAAAGGTGACACTGGGTGCTCTTTTTCCAGAATCACCGGTTGCAGTGGAAGCAATGTATGCTGAGATAATGGAGAAGCAGTGGCTCAGTGATTAAAGACACTGACTAGCACTGAGTTTGATGCAGGAGGGCCTCGTTCAATTCCTGGCATCAGCTCCTTGTGACCTTGGGCACCAAGGCACCAAAAACATAGATTGTAAGTTCCACAGGGCAGGGACCTGTGCCTGCAAAATGTAAAGCGCTACGTAAAACAAGCAGCGCTATACAAAAACATGCTATTAATATAATGGGGAACAACAGGGTGCAGACCTGTCTGAGACGTGAATGTGCTCACAAGTGATATTTTTATTTACTGTACGCTGGAGGATTTGTGGCACTTTTTTACCCACCATAACTTATTTAATGTGTGGCTGAGGTCTCTGATTAAAATTCAGACACATATATTGCTAACGTAAAGGACCAGAGATGGTTAGTATTATGAACTATTTAAATGTTTTCTTAAGTGTGCCCTAATTAGTAGTGATGTACACTAAGAGCCATACTTACTTAGTGGAAGCCATAAGACAACTTGGGGTGTGGGAAGACAGTGGCCAGGCCATTGAAAAGTCGTATTGCTTTAGCCCTCCTTAGTAAGTTTGGGCTTTAATGTCACGAGCCAGCAGGCGTTTGAACATCAATGCTGTTCTACTAATTTCCTGGAGGGATCTCATTCAGAGCTCCCAAGGAGGGATTTTCTCTTTCATCGCTGACCTCGGGGGCAATCAGAAAGCATTCTTCTCTTAAGGCAGAGTCTTATATTCTTACCCAAAGTTCTCCGCGGGGCAAATGATGGATTTTGTTGCAACATCTTTTGCTGAAGCCGCCTGTAGACGTTATCATGCAGGGTGTAGCTGGCCCCTCAGGCATGAAACGAATGCGGTTCGGATATCCCTATGACAGCATTTCCAAATGTTTGCGACTCACGATACATAACATGTTATTCAAATATTTCGTTTTATTGAACAACCCTCGTTTTATTTAATTTAGCCAAACAACTTGCAGCCCTAAAAAAAAAGTACATGTCTGAACAGCATTATAATATAAAACAGAATAGTTAGCTAACATTAAAAATCCATCGATCTTAAAATATCTGTTCGCAGGGTCTGATCATTTAATGAAATTAGCATTATGTACACACTACTTTTACTTGAGAGTTCTCCTTTTGAGTTGCAAAAAAAGTATAGAACCTTTATTAAGAATAATTCAATGTGTTCTCGTCTTTCCAAAAGGTATGAGCTAGGTCTTTAATTCTATATATTATTCAAGAGTTTATCAAAAAGTACTCACGTTCATGCACGGACCTTTATTAAAAATAATTCAATATTTTCTTCTGTCTCCAAGAAGGTAAGAGCTCGCTCTAAAATCTATTATATTTTACAAGGGTTCGTCAAAAAGAACTCAAGGGACAGGGTCACTCAATAAAGAAAAGGTCCTTCGCTCCCCGCCCCTCTCTCCCTCATTCCCTTCCCCCCTCTCTCGCTCTCCTCTCCCTTCACTCTCTCGCTCTTCCCTCCTTCTCCCTCTCCCCTACTCCTCTCTCACTCTCTCATCCCTCCTTATCTCTCACTCTTCCAACCTCCACTCTCACTACCTCTTCTCTCTTCTCTCTCACTCACTCTTCCCTCCTCTCTCACTCCCTCTTCCCTCCTCTCTCACTCCCTCCTCCCTCCTTCTCTCTCACTCTTCCCTCCTCCCTCCTTCTCTCTCACTCACTCACTCTTCCGTCCTCCTCTCTCAGTCCCTCTTCCCTCCTTATGTCTCACTCACTCTTCCCCTCTCCCATCGCCCTCTCTCTCACCCTTTCCCCCTTGCTACCCCCCACTCTCTAGCCTCCAGCAGGTCAAAATTGTACCTACCAATAAACAAAGGCGTATATAAACTTATTACAGAGTGAGAGAAGTAGGGGGTGGATTGAGTGAGAGGAGGGGGGATTGAGTGAGAGGGGGGGGATTGAGTGAGAGGGGGGGGGATTGAGTGAGAAAAGGAGGGGGGATTGAGTAGGGGAGCAGTAGGACATAGGCTGCCTGAACAAAAGGTTGACTAGCTCTGCAGTAAGCTATGGGTAAATGTGCTAGTCTTTGAAGTAGGAAAAACTGGTTAAATGTCTAGTACAGTATATATAATAACACCGTGTGGCATTAGACAAATCACTACAGATGATTTACACCAGGATCGCAAACACCAGACAGAACGAGGAGGTTTAATAAATAAGGTTTATTCCGGACTAAACCAGCAGGGAGCCACACAGACACGGTGAAAACTTCGGTCTCGGCCAGGCAGAGAACGGGTGCACTGGCACTAGTGCGCGGTGACGTCACGTGCTCTGCTAGGCCGGGAGATTTGTGGACTGCTAGATATGCACGCGGGGGGGGGGCATTTCGGGGGGTGCGGCCATTATGTCACAGAGCTGGTTCACCCTCATTGGGCGAACCACTCACAAGACGTGCCAACGAGCGGCAAATTTAAATTTGCTTGCTTCGTCAAGCAGCTAAGCGCCGCGCATGCACTCACTCACGCTGGCCACACACATTGCAGCAATGTGTTTCATCGTGGCCAGCACAAGCGTGAGCGCCCGCTCAGCGCCACCCTGGATGAGGCCTTACTAAGACAAGAGGTCACAGGGGACTCCTAGCTCACTGGGTAATGGGCACTGCTGGAGAGAGCTTACCCAACATGTCTTCCACCTCAGCATACCCCAGTACTAGGAACCACCGCTCCTTCTCGTATTTCCAGCTGGAGCCTAGGCCCAGGGGCAAAGGGAAGAGTGAGAGAGAGGGGGAGGGGGGAAGAGTGAGAGAGAGGGGGAGGGGGGAAGAGTGAGAGAGATAGGGGGGTGAGAGAGGGGAAGTATGTAATATTGTGAGATGGAAAGTGTGCCAGCGAGAGAGTTTGTGAGAGAGAGGGGGGGAGTGTGTGACAGATAGGGGTGGATCTCGCAGGGCCACAGCCTGGGATGCCTTCACCCCCGCTCAACAACCTATTTACTAGCTACTCTGAGTGAGTGTAACTCAACAAGGAAGGGGGAGGAGGGGCACTTCGGGACGCTTTGCTCTAACGATGAATGTAGTATAAACATTTCTAGAATTGAATCGAGGTGCCACCTGTGGATCAAAATGCAATTAGCTAGGGAATAGGTAGAGAGAAGGAACAGGAATCCTCTTTGGTATTGCATTCTCTGGTAGTTTAAAACAGGATTTTGCTGATTAACAATACCACTTTTACAATGATACAATTATCTTAAAGTTGAGTGTTAACTAAGTTACTTTATTGCCATTCATCACACGGGGCAGACTCTGCTTCATATTAAGCCACTGACACAATCAGACACTGCTGGAATCAACGATACAGGCAGTGTGGGCTGAACATAGGCTTTTTTTTGCAGTTGATCACTCATTTATACCTTCATGGTTACTATTAGCAATCATTTCCAATTACACCTACCAGGTTGCTACAATAAATTCATTCAGATTGGTTAAATGGACACCATTGGCAGTTTATACAGTACACTCATATGCCCTCACATTGTTTTAACCCCGTCTGCTCACTGCAGCTGTTTTTATTCCATAGTTCACGTTAATCGTTTTACCCTATGGGTCATTAAAATAGTTTTTATAGCTAGTTATTAGCAGCACCTTATAATTCCAAGTGCTGCTACCAATTCATAATCAGGTCTCACTATTTGGTACTAGCCCTTATTAGCTCAATTTTGCTACTCGTTACGCATTAACTCTAGACATTATCTGCTCTATAGACCACCAATATGGGGTTTTTCCAATTTGATGTTGTTGGCCTATATGGCCCCTTCCTTACTTTTTAGAGTGTGCTCCAACAAAGAGGAGTCCAGTTCTCTCTCTACCTATTCCCTAGCGGACTGAGAGTAAGTGAGAGAGGCAGGTACAGAGCGGGGTGGAGACAGATTGAGAGATAGAGAGATACAATAGAACCATAAGGGGATATTCTAGTAACTGCAAGTTTGTCCTTGTCAAACTGCACACTTTGGGAGGGTCATACTGTAAGTCACTGGAAATGTTTTGACAACTAGCCATATTCTGCAGCACAAATCACATCTATTGCATCACATCTATTAAAATGTACATTCCGCGCATATTAACAGCTAATCCGCACGCATTGTACGCTGTTTGGTTTTGAAGCAGAATTAACAGCAGCACATCCAACAGCACCGAAAATGAGGAGAAACAAATGATAAATGTCAATATTGGAATTAACATACTTTCAAGAAATATTGCTTAAAATAAATGGATGTTGTATTACATTTCTCTAAACAAGTTATTATTATTTTTATTCCTACAGTATATTCCACATCATGAAGTGCATATTTTCACGTAACAATAATTCTCCTAAAATAACATTCTTGTTAGGTCCTAAATTCTTTTTTTTTTAAATCAACATTACCATAGAAAAATAACTTGGTAACAATATGAACTGAAATTGCAATATTTGTTTTGCTTATTAATAAGAGCATGCAAATTGCTAAGGATGTCTAAAGAGGTGCTTTGTAGCATCTTCATTCTTGATCTCCTGCCTATAGACAAATGCATGCTCAATATTTGGACAAATAATGTAGCTAAATATAAATTTTGAAGCATTCTTAGCTACAGAAGTTTTAGAGAAACAATCCAACAGCTTAAATATATGCAGCCTTTGATTATCTTTATGGAAAACGAATTACCTAAGCTGGCGATCGATTCATTCTCCCGAATCGATCAGCACAATCTTGTTTCCCAGGGTTCACTAAATGCCCGCCTTTCAGTTTCAAATCAATCCCTCTGTCAGTATAACTCAGCAGCTACAATGTACTCTTATATGCCTAAGGATAACATTGTCTATTGTTACAGTTTGCAGCTCAAACTGCTGGGAATATTGGCAACAAATTATCACAAACAGGAAAGTGTTGCAATTATCTTGTACTGCTGGGGAGGTGTGCTATACCTGCTATAGAATTCAAAGGATCCTCAGTAAAATGCATTAAGAATGGCATAAAGAGTTGAAATTTAAAATAAATAAAAAAAATGTAGTAAGTATTATCTAATGCTACAGAACAGATTTTTTTTTTTAAACACGCACATAGGATATTGCCTGGATTGATTTAAAGTTTACGACTACTAAAAATTGCATTATTACCCAAAAAGACAACACAAGTTTTAAGCAAAGTACATAATGAGTCAGTTGTGTAGAAGGGCAGAAATTAAAATAGAATACTTAATTAAGCATAATAATTAAGAAAGTTGATGCTCACCAGACCTGGTTTGTAATGATGCGATTCCACATCTCTAGAGGCTCTTGCCAGTCTTGTGTTGGCGACACGAAATCTGTGAGTTATTTGAAGCGGTTTTGGCCTTTCTCAGCTTCTAGAATTCCAGTGAGTTTGCAAAAATTGCGAGTTTGAGCCATTTTTGTCACCCCGCTCGGATTCGCAGAGCCTTTCCTGTGGGGTTTGGACATTTGAGGTTATTCAGAATGCGGGAACCTGCATATCCGAGCGAAAGGGGCTCTTTGCGCACCGATACGCCCTCCTCGCTGCTACCGTTGCGGCCAGCTTTATTCTAAAGCTTACTGGGATAAATGCGGGGCTTTTTTCCAATTTGAATCGGAGTTTCCCACGCGGTGGCCGCTTCAGCAGATAAGCGCTAATGGCGCTTATCATTGAAAGCGCCCGAGGTGTGGGAAACTGGCTGAAAAGAGCCGCGCGCCATCCGCGGGTTAAAAATTCCCGCGGTGGCGGCCGCTTTAGAGTAAAGGCGGCCGCCACTGTAGGAGAATATTCCCCAGAGAGACAAATTTGCTCTAATGGAACCTATAAAATGTGGCTAAGTATCATATCAGTTGTTTATTCTGTCACCCAGCAGTTCCACTCACTTTGCCTTTCACAAACTTCCCATAGATACAGAAACTATTTCATGTATTTGTTCCAGCAGTCATTCAAAATGTGTTCAATATTTATAAAGCCAAGGGTGCTGTCATCAAGGTACAATCAATCCTCAGAACTATGCATTGTATTGTATTCCTTTTGTTCAGTGGGTCACCAGAATGAATATTTATTAGATGGGAATGATTTATGACAGGCAGATATACCTGTCAAATTAAATTCACTGCTTCCCTGTTCACTGTGGGAATTTGGGAGGCATCTCTAAATTCTTTACCTTTACCCTACTGTGTGTCCCATTGGTTTGTGTGCGGTGATGCTGACACTATTGGGGGAGGGGGTTACCAGGTTGAAGACACTAGAGCAGGGGTGCTCAACTCCGGTCCTCAAGACCCCCCCAACAGGTCAGGTTTTAAGGATATCCCAGCTTCAGCACAGGTGGCTCAATCAGTGGCTCAAACAGTAACTCAGTCAAAGACTGAGCCACTGATTGAACCACCTGTGCCAAAGCAGGGACTGATTGAGCCACCTGTGCTGAAGAAGGAACTGATTGAGCCACCTGTGCTGAAGCAGAGATATCCTGAAAAACTGATCTGTTGGGGGGGGTCTTGATGTCTGGAGTTGAGAACCCCTGCACTAGTCAATGTTTCAACAAAACACATGCTCTAAAATATATTTGGGGTTTAACAACCTACGAAATGATGGATTTTGTATTTTAGTGAATAAAATGGTCAGTCCCCACATTGTGTGTAAAATATATTTTGGAATATCTTATCTCATTGGTTTTCCTAGAAATATTGAAAGACAGTTTTGTTCATTTGCTTTCGGTGTAAAATGGAAGTTCCTATTTTCCTCAGGCTCCTGGGTAATTCTAACCTGACCTGCTAATTACTGTTCTTTTCCTTTTGTCTTTCACTGTTGATGGCAGCACAATTAGTTTAAACAGGTGAATTAGTTCCTCACAAAAAAGTAGTAGGTAAATATAAAAAAAAAACACACAACTCAAAGGCATTAAAAGTTACAAAAAAATACAGTACTGTAGGTATAAAAAAATACTTATTTGATGTTTTTAGTTGTGTTAATCACCTATATTTAACCCATTAAACATGCCACTACCGTTAGTTCACGTTGCTGTTAGAAGTGACTTCCCTTTTGCACCCTTCCAATTATTTGTCATGAACTAACAACATTTGCCCCTTAAAGAATTAACACCTAAGTCTGTTTCTTTACACAAACACCCAAGAAATACAAGGACCAATACATTTCTTTTGATAAGAACATTTGTCATTGCTACTGTCCTGTGTTTACAGTTTACATTAATCTCCTGGCTCTAATTACAGTAGCTACAAATTCTCTGATTTAATCCACAAGAGGAGCAAAACTCCAGTGGGACTCTCTGAATATTTCTATTGATATCCAGTTATTGATAATGCATCATCTGTAACCACCCAGGCAGACCTAGTAATGATGCCACCTAATGATGACTATCCACCTTTAAGACACACCGTAAGACACACCAGCTTATAGAAGTATATGAATAGCACTGTGGCTAATACTATACACATGATACATAAAGCTTGGCCCCCTGCAGACTCACTTTCCAGAACGCCCTCCCACTGTCTCTGTACGTTCTCCCCACCAATTAGATTGTAAGCTCTTCGGAGCACGGACTCCTCTTCCAAAATGTTACTTTTATGTCTGAAGCACTTATTCCCATGATCTGTTATTTGTATTATTTGTTATTTATATGATTGTCACATGTATTACTACTGGGAAGCGCTATGTACACTAATGGCGCTATATAAATAAAGACATACATACATACATACATACATACATACATACATACATACATACATACATACATACATACATACAGTACATGCCACGAGACAAAAACAGCTGAAACTCAACATAGTTTGATTTTGTGCCTACGAATGATGTGACTTTCATTTTTATTAAAAATGTACATGTGAAAAAGGACCGGAGGCGAATTAAGTTTGCTGTTTATAGACAATAATGTAAATATTCACCTGGTATGCTTTCTCATTCTAATCTCTGTGTACCAGTTTGTGTTATGCTTTGCAGAGAAAGTCTCTTGTCCTTGGTGCTGATGTGACAGATTCCTGCAGCCTGTAAAACAAGCTCCCGTTAGTCTGTACACATGTTACACCTCACCCTGTCAATCTTTTGCTGTTTTCTAAAAACTGTTCTATATTGTTTGTGTTGTTTTATTCTCTGTGTGTTGATTTTGTTTGACAGCAAGGCCAGCTAAGGCATGGTTATTTGCACTGTGGATGTGTGTGTCTGTCTGCCTGTCTGCGTCTCTCTCTCTCTCTCTCTCTCTCTCTCTCTCTCTCTCTCTCTCTCTCTCTCTCTCTCTCTCTCTCTCTCTCTCTCTCTCTCTCTCTCTCTCTCTCTCTCTCTCTCTCTCTCTCTCTCTCTCTCTCTCTCTCTCTCTCTCTCTCTCTCTCTCTCTCTCTCTCTCTCTCTCTCTCTCTCATGTATATATATATATAAATATATATCTTATACTATATTTGTGAAAGCACTGTATGCCTGTCTGCATGGCCTCTGTCCCTAGGGGAAATCTCATTGGTCCCTTGGCCCACCCGCCCCCGCACACCTCTCATTGGCCTGAGGCGGAGTGATGGGCCAAAGGACACACATACACACACAGACACACACAGACACACACGGTAGGGGGGGGGGGTGTTGAGGGGCTCACAGTGTTAGCAGCACATCTCCCGGTCTCTTACCCACCGGTCCCGGAGGCTCCGCCTCTTCCTCCCCAAACATCAGCCTGAAATCCAAGTCATCGTGACCCGCGCGCACCTCCTCCTCTCCCCATGTCTCCCCCCGGTGCTCCGCTGAACCCCCCCCCCCCCGGTGCTCCACTCAGCTCCCCCCCGGTGCTCCACTCAGCTCCCCCCCGGTGCTCTGCTCACCTCCCCCCGGTGCTCCGCTCACCTCCCCCCCGGTGCTCCGCTCACCTCCCCCCCGGTGCTCCGCTCACCTCCCCTCCTCCTGTCCACTGTCCCTCCCCCCCTCCCCTCACCCGCTTGTCCCCCCTCTCCCCCCCCCTTTTCCTGGCAGGAAATTTAACTCCCGGGCAACGCCGGGTCTCACAGCTAGTATATATATATATGTAAACAAAAAAGAAGAAAAGGAAACCTCACAGAAAGCACTCAGACTTATAATGCAAAATAATAATACATTTATTGAATCAATATATCAAGAAAAAAACAAGAAAACTGACTGAAACCCTAACTACTGGACTCAATGAATATCAATGGACAAAAAAAAATGGGACTAACTCTTACCACACAAAAATAAGGAGAAAAATAAACAAAACCTCAATCTATAAAACCACTATGGGGACCAAGTACCCATAGTGATTAACAACTGGCCGGTCATACAATGAGGAGATGATATGAAAAAACAATAAAGGCAAATGCCCAAAACCCCAAAATATGTCAAAAGGAATATGTGGTGTAAGCCCACCAGGACAGATGTCAAGAAACATAGATAAACAGAATTATGACACAATAATAACACTGAACATGTCTAAACACATATGTAGAGCACTGTAATAACCCCTCCTTATAACACAGAACTACAAATATAGCTCACTGAGAGGAGCAGTGGAAATAATTCAGTGACCCAAACATAAACCTACAGTACGATCACATACAGGAGACTGGTCATGCACTAAAAGAAAATTAAATGCCAGTACATTAACTAATGAATACTGCAATGGCATATATATGAACCAGAGTAAAATATATACTCAGCTCCTGACGGTGCATAGATGGTCAGAGTTCAGTGTAACTTAGTGTCCTGGACGAGATCACCCCAGCCAGAGTGAATCACCACACATAAAGATAGTCCAATCCAAAGAATATAAGGTCCAAGCGAGGCCAGCAGTCAGGGCCAGTAGCAGATGAATACCACAACGCGTTTTGCCCAAACGGGCTTCTTCTAAGGTGGTAATTTAGCAATGGAGCAATTCCGGTATAAAAAGGCTGAAAGTGATCTCTCTCTCTCTCTCTGAGCTGAAAATGTATATATATATATATATATATATATATATATATATATATATATATATATTTAGCAACTGTAAATATTCCTGTATATTCATTTGCCTTGCTTTTAAGCAAGGACTTGGAAAAAGCTGTGTTTAAAGCAGCATGCATTGGCTAAGGGTTGTTCATGTAATGTGAGCTTGAGATAAAATGTGGCACTGTGTGCTCATTTGCATGTCATTTCCCAGAATCCCTTGCTGCAGTGGAAGTGCTGTGTGCTGGGCGATAATGGTGAAAGACAGGGTTGCAGACCTGTCTAAGACATGCAAATGAATATACAGGAATATTTACAGTTGCTATATGCTATACTGTGGAGGGTTTTTGTCACTTTTTTTACCCACCATAACTTTAATAAATGTGGTGATTACACACACACCACACACACCACACACACACCACACACACACCACACACACACCACACACACACCACACACACACCACACACACACCACACACACACCACACACACACCACACACACACCACACACACACACCACACACACACCACACACACACACCACACACACACCACACACACACCACACACACACCACACACACACCACACACACACCACACACACACCACACACACACCACACACCACACACCACACACACACCACACACACACCACACACACACCACACACACACCACACACACACCACACACACACCACACACACACCACACACACACACACACCACACCACACACACACACCACACACACACCACACACCACACACACACACCACACACACACACCACACACACACCACCACCACCACACACACCACCACACCCACACACACACCACCACCACACCACACCACACTCACACTCACACTATATATATGATACCATCAGTGCCCTCTAGGGGCTAGAATAGGGCAGCAATAGGACTTTTCAGATATATATATATTAAGACCAGCCTCACACTGATGATACCCATCAAGGTTTAAACATGTATGTGAGTGGGTCTAATGGTTTTGCATCTCATCCCAGCCTCTGTTTAAAAGCTGTGTTTAAAACAGCATGCAGTGGCTTGAGGATTGGCTTGTATAATACGAGCTTGAGACAAAAGGTGGCACTGAGTGCTCATTTGCATGTCATTTCCCAGAATCCCTTGCTGCAGTGGAAGCGCTGTATGCTGGGTGACAATGGGGAAAGACAGGGTTGCAGACCTGTCTAAGACATGCAAATGAACATACAGTAATATTTACAGTTGCTTTATATATATATATATATATATATATATATATATATATATATATATATATATATATATATATATATAAACTTGCTGAATGTTCCATCTTTTC
Source organism: Ascaphus truei (assembly GCF_040206685.1). Taxonomy (NCBI): domain Eukaryota; kingdom Metazoa; phylum Chordata; class Amphibia; order Anura; family Ascaphidae; genus Ascaphus; species Ascaphus truei. The sequence goes on along the minus strand of NC_134488.1, from coordinate 42,252,717 downwards.
TTGTGAACATGTTTAATTAACACAGTAAAATAGTTCTTGATAGAATACAATAAGCCTCCAAAATGTGGCAGAGTTACTGTTTAAGTCTATAGGTAGAAAAATAATATATAGTCTAGGACAGGGGGAGCCATCTCCAGTCATCAAGAGCTACCAACTGGTCAAGTTTTCAGTATATCCCTGCTTCAGAACAGGTGGCTCAATTAGTGGCTCAGTCTTTGAGTGCACCAGCTGTGCTGAAGCAGGGATATCTTGAAAATCAGACATGTTGGTAGCTCTTGAGGACTCAAGTTGGCAACACCTGGTCTAAGGCCTCGGTCCCGCTGCGCTTGTTGGCGCGGGCGGCGGGTCGCGAGTTCCCCACCAGCAGGGGAATCCTCGCGAGCCGGTCCCGGTCCCCCCTGGCTGCACAGAGCACTACACGCTGTAGCGCGTCAGCCGCTGGAGACACCAGAGAATGGTGTTACCTAGCGTTGACGCGTGACGTGTGTGGCTGTGAGCCAATGGGGAGGGGAGGCTTCGGGAGGAGGAGAGGCTTCGGGGAGCGGGGAGGAGTGTGGAGTGAAAGCAGGTGAGTGCCTTTCTCTGTGTGTGTGTCTGAGTGCGTGCCTGTCTGTGTGTGTATGTGTCTGAGTGCGTGAGTGCCTGTCTGTGTGTGTGTGTGTGCCCGAGTGCCTGCCTCTGTCTGTGTGTGTGTGTGTGTGTATGAGTGCGTGAGTGCCTGCCTGTGTGTGCGCGCGTGTGTGTGTGTATGAGTGCGTGAGTGCCTGCCTGTGTGTGTGTGTGTGCGCGTGTATGAATGAGTGCCTGCGTGTGTGTGTTTAAACTTACCTTCCAGCTCCAGCCCGAGTCCGTGGAGGGAGGGGGGGGAGAGTAGCGGGTCCCTCCGCTCAAGCCACGCCCCCCCTCCCTGTCAAACCGCCCACCTCCCGATCAAACCTCCCGATCAAACCTCCCACCTCCCGCCCACCTCCCGCTCCGGCTCCCGCTCCCTACAGACCGCAGATCGCGGTCTGTGTATCTCAGCGCACCGCCTGTCAGCAGCGCAGGTGCGCTGACTCTGGGAGCGGGGCCTTAGCCTAAGGACAAATGAAAACTGGGGGCTCTTATATCAGTGAGGGGAATACATCTAGAAACTCAGATACTCTGCTCTGAACTGTCAGTCTGATCTATTTATACAGGAATCAGTCAGTGCAGAGTTGATCAACTAAACTCTGCACTGACTTCAGCTCTCAAACAAAATCCATGTTCACATGAATTCCCAAATGAAGGTCGCTTTTTGGTTCATTTCATTTCACCAGGTTCTTTCTTTGACTTCCCCGGCTACGTCCCCGCGCTTGAATTTAATCCGTTGCGATGCTGCTTTCTTGCTGTTTACTCCCTAGGGGAGTTTCAACAAGAGATCTTCGTATATGTGCAAATCTTACTCATTAAACGCAGAATCCCGCTGGATCGATGGCTAATTGAAGCAGATTCTTGAGAAATGGTATGGCATTTTGGATTAAACTTGCATGAACATATCAACTATAGTGTACCCAAACTCACAGGATTTAAGTTCCTTCTCCTTTTTCAGTGAGCTGCAGAATACTCTAAACACAGTACATAATTATGATAACCTTTTATCTAGCCAACGCATTTTTTAATTCCCCTACAGTATTATGAATACGTGCGCTCTTATAAAATAAGTGATATAAAAAATGCACCGTAATAGAATAAAGTCGCAGTGATTGGGGAATAGACAGTGAATACAAATGTTTCAAATCCATAAATAGGCTGCTCAGCACCCCCTACCCATCCCGCCCTCCTCCCCCTCCATACCCCCCACCCTCCCACCGCTGTTGGGAGCCTCTTCCATGAAACCACTACCCTGTCTGTGAAGAAGTAATGTGTTTTATGATGTAGACCATGCACTATTTTACTAGCCATTGTTTACATATAAAAGCCTTTTTGGGATATCGAAGTCCATCTCAGGGCCAAATTTTTGGGGATGTTTGTAATATTAGAATAGTGTTTTATGATGTTGCTACTGTATGTTGCAGAGCTGTCCTTGGTCCTGAACATGCTTCTTATTCTTGTAGGTGTAGTTCTGTATAACAGGGGTGCTCAACTCCAGGCCTCAAGCCCCACTCCCCCCAACAGGTCAGGTTTTCAGGATATCCCAGCTTCAGCACAGGTGTTAAATAAGAGGCTCATGAGCCTCTAATTGAGCCACCTGTGCTGAAGCAGAGACTGATTGAGCCACATGTGCTGAAGCAGGGACTGATTGAGCCACCTATGCTGAAGTAGGGATAGCCTGAAAATCTGACCTGTTGGGGGGGGGGGGGGCTTGAGGATTGGAGTTCAGCACCCCTGCTGTGTACATACTGAAGCAAACACAAATCTACTTCTTACAATGAAATAGATTAACTTCCCTCTGGGTGGGTTTATAAGGGTAAAGCTCCAAGTTAAAGATCGGAAACTGTTTTGGCATTGACATCTCCTGCCAGCAGCAGACAGTTAATTAAGTGAAGAAGCTGCCTGACACTGTGGACAAGTTATAATATGCAAAATACAATAAAACGCTGCACAATGCCTAATGCTAATCATTAGTGCCGATCACTATTAAGGTTTAATTATGCGTCTGTCTCCCACTAAGTTTCTGCAAGTCCTTGTCACTGGGCCATTATCTCTATGTCCCCGTGACTTGCTTTTTCTTTAAATTGTAGTGTAATTACTCAAAGAAAATGAGATTCGCCTGCACTGTTTGATCAGAATGAAACGTACTAAACGGCATTGCATTCTCCCCCCCCCCCTCACCCCCTCCCTATTGATCGATTTGAACTATTTCATTGCTTGTTGAGAATCAGGTTTCGGGGCTATGTAACTGTCAAAATCGTCAATATTTGCAAATATTTCCCTAGATCAGAGGTGCTCAACTCCAGTCCTAAGGCCCCCCCCAACAGGTCAGGGTTTCAGTGTATCCCAGCTTCAGCACAGGTGGCTCAATCAGAGACTCAGTCGACTGAGCCTCTGATTGAGACACCTTTGCTGAAGAAGGGACTGATTGCGTCACCTGTGCTGAAGCAGGGATATCCTGAAACCCTGACTGTTGGAAGGGCTTGAGAACTGGAGATGAGCACCTGTGGTCTAGACTTCAAAAGAGATGGAGGGCTGAAGTATGTTACAGTAATCTATTCTCAGAATTCGGAGCCTATGTCACTCCTGGTGTCAACCAAATCATATCTTCATAAACAGAATAATTTTGTCGCCAGCTCAAAAAATGAAGGCAAATATTTCTTACGTTGCAATATTTTAGTTTAGTTTAACACGGTGAGAACTGCATATTTTTAAGGCTATTAAGTACTAAGGGTTTTGCTCTATATTGCCCAAAACGTCTATTTGGGATGAAAAGCAAAACTCTGCGATTCCGGAGACAGTAAAAGCAGAGGCTTCACGTGGGGGAGACCCCAAGGAGAGATTTCCAGCTGCCAGCTGTGCCACTCATATGCTTCATTAAAGAGGTGGGTTTTAAGATAGGTCTTTAAGGAGGATAGAGAGGGCGAGGACATTGCAGCAGTGTGGGACAGTGAGTGGTAAAGGTTTAAGGCGGGAGAGGGATTTAGATACAAAAGGGGAAGAGAGAAGACATCCTTGAGCAGAACGCAAGAGTCGGGCAAGTTTGAAATGAGGGCTGAGATGTGAGGAGGAGAACTTTAAAAGTGAGGAGTATGAGAATTGTGTGAGTAATTCTGGATTTCATAGGAAGCCAGGAGAGGGATTTCAGCAGGGAAGACGCTGAGACAGATTTAGGAAAGAGTAGAGTGATTCTGGCAGCAGCGTTTAGGATAGATTGTAGGAGAGACAGGAAGGCAAGAATCAAACAGGGTGTGATGTACGAAAATGGGCAGACTGAGTGGACCAAAGAAGGGTTTCTTCCCTGCCCTCAAATTCCAGGTTTCTAAAAAAAGAGTGTTTATTACGACTCTCCTGATCGACATAAGTCACAAACCTGGGGGGGGGGGGGGGGATTTTCATTTATTCCGCGACGAAGAGAAGAAAATTTTTATCTGCTCGTGAAAAGAAGCCAGGTATAAAAAGTAATTGCTAAACATGCGAAGAAGATCAGAATTATATTTGACTTTTTGTTAGGCAGTAGGAGATAAACTTCCACAGATGAGGCTCTCAAACCTGGAGTATTGGTTGTATCTCTTGCTGTCACACCTCTGAGCGGCGTCTCGTGTACTATCTGTACATTGGATGGGGATATATAATAACCAGCCCTTATTAATGTTGTTTTCATTTTTTTTCCATCACTCACTGTACATGATTCACTGAAAACTCTCACAAAGTTCTTAAATAAAAAAAATAAAAAACCTAGCGCTAAACTTCAAGGGCTAGTCATTAAACTGTGATAGTGCCAGTTGGGGCATTATCAGGAACACGTCCACTTTTTTTTTTAGATATCTCACAAAATAAAAAACCTAGCGCTAAACTTCAAGGGCTAGTCATTAAACTGTGATAGTGCCAGTTGGGGCATTATCAGGAACACGTCCACTTTTTTTTTTAGATATCTCACAAGCATGTATTTTTTTTAAAAGTCATGTATTTGTGTACATCACAAACATTTTAAACAATGTAACACCCTGTCAAAAATATATTACATTGTGTATATAAATTAGTCTTCTTTCAAAAGCCTCCACTCCATGAGAAACACGGTTATTCTTTTGACCCAATTAACTGTTAGTTACCAACAAGAAAGGGCTTTAGCAATTCTGTATACAATATTGCAGTTATTATACTCTTCTATAGCTTTCTATTCAGTTTTTTTTCATTGGGTAAATACCTAATTTGCAGAAGTGTGAGTATTGATCACAAGTGTATCAGCTGTCATTCTAAAATATTGTGGATATATTGGTATTTTTGTTGTTGTCATTATTGGTTATTTTATTTTTTTCTGTAATACTTCCCTTGCCGTGGCCTCCTAGTCAAAGATGGGACGTTAAATCAATCTATTTTTGCATATGTGATAAATATTACAGGGGTGGGCAACTCCAGTCCTCAAGGGCCACCAACAGGTCAGGTTTTCAGGATATCTGTGCTTCAGCACAGGTGGCTCAATCAGAATGAGCCTCCTGTGCTGAAGCTGGGAATGATTGAGCCACCTGTGCTGAAGCAGGGACTGATTGAGCCACCTGTGCTGAAGCTAGGACCGATTGAGTTACCTGTGCTGAAGATGGGACTGACTGAGCCACCTGTGCTGAAGCTGGGATATCCTGAAAACCTAACCTGTTGGGGGCCCTTGAGGACTGAAGTTGCCTATTCCTGACATATATGCGTTCATTTTGCAGCTGATAAAATGTTTAAAACCCTAAGGATTCAAACTTGGATCAGGTAACATTCTGACAGAAATGAACCAATAACAGGTTGTTCAATCCCAAGGGCTATTAGCAACAGAAGTGTTAAAGGTGGGGAGAGTCTGTGACCCCCAGTTTTCCTTCATAATGTTAAAGGAACTTTGTTATTGGCTTATGCCAGTTTTTAATTGCACTAAATCACAAAAAGCATGATGCTTCATTCATTTAAGCCTCTGAGCATCTGTCACCAAGTTTTGCCCATAGGGCAATAAGTAATTGTATTCATTCAGAGTAGGTATTTATTTATTTATAAAATGTGTTACCAGGAAGTAATACACTGAGAGTTACCTCTCGTTTTCCAGTATGTCCTGGGCATAGAGTTGAGATGATAAATAATACATGTTTACAATACATAGTTACATAAGTGAGTATACATTATATACAAGACATTGCATGCACAGTTAAAGATAATTTATATTATGGGCGTATGAAACAATTACACACTAGATTAAAATGTGAGACAGCCTTAGTTTTGAAAGAACTTAGACTGGTGGCGGCTGTTAGTCTCTGGCAGATTGTTCCAGTTTTGGTGTGCACGGTAAGAGGAGGAGCGGCCGGATACTTTGTTGAGCCTTGGGACCATGAACAGTCTTTTGGAGTCTGATCTCAGGTGATAAGTGCTGCATGTGGTAGGGGTGAGGAGCTTGTTCAGGTAGCTGGGTAGCTTGCCCATAAAGAATTTAAAGGCAAGACAGGAGAGATGAACTTTGCGCCTAGACACTAGTGATGACCAATCTAGTTCTTTGAGCATTTCGCTGTGATGTGTGTTGTGGTTGCATTGGAGAACAAAACAGCATATTGAATTGTAGAGGGTATGAAGTTTGCTACGGTGGATTTGGGGTGTCAAGCCGTATATTATGTCCCCATAGTTGATAATAGGCATTAGCATCTGCTGTGCGATATGCTTTCTGACCAGCAGACTTATGGAGGTAGGTAAATGTGCCAGGTGTGCAGTATTGAACTGGACTGTCCTGTATTTGGACACTATGTCCAGTAAAAGATGAGATGTAATACTGCACATGTAGGTGTCTGATATTACCTCTCTGGACAGTGACCTGACAAGCTTGGGGTGTGCGGGATTTCCCCGAGGACGAATGTTTCTAGGTGGCTGGGCAGCTTCCTCCATCCTGATTGGCTGCTGCTGGGTAATGCAGCCAATCAGGAGGAGGTGTCAGGAGCCGGCGCGTGGGGCCAAGGAGAGGAGGAAACAACATGGAGCGGAGAGAGGTGTGTGTGTGTCTCGAGCGTGTCGCACCTTCCACCATTGTGTCCAGTATGTTTGGAGAAGATACCTGGCCACCCTAGGTACCTGCTATATTTGGTGTTTACCTTGATGGGGTTAGCAGCGTGAATCATGTTTTGATCAAAAGCTGCAACTGAATGTCTATTTTATTATTAGACTTAGGTTGGAGACATCTCCCTTATAAATTGCAAGCCAATTTGGGAGGAGCGCTGGAATTGTGGATGTGTTTTTCCATAAATGTAAGGCCAATCATTTTTTACCAGCTGCAGACGCCAGAAACGGAGGAGCGCGGGTTATTATGGATTTGTTTTCCCGAAGTATAAAAAGGACCTTCAAGGGTCAAATCCGCTCTCACAAAGGGAATTGCCTCATGCATCTGGGGAAGATTGTACATCTCGCCAGCCCCAGTCTACCCAATCTTGCTGAAATTGAACGAGGTCTGGCTATCATTTGCCCCCGTCTGCCTGTTTATTGAATTAGACTCATCTGCTTCTTTTGTTGTTTCGCTGTTCTCTTCCCAGCAGGCATTCAAGGAATAGCATTACAGCTATTGATTGCCCACAAAAGCTTTGAGGAATCCAGCTGTTTAGAAGCACCACAAATGTCCGTTGCTGCAGAATTTGTCCAGTAATTAAAACTCCCCACTGATATATTTTTGGGCTGCCAGGTGAGAAAAGATGCATAGGCTGCTTTTGAATGTCAATAGAGCAGGGGTGCTTAACTCCACTTCTCAAGCCCACCCCCCAACAGGTCAGGTTTTCAGGATATCCTAGCTCCAGCACAGGTGGCTCAATCAGATTGGGGGATTTTTGGGCTCCATTATGTAGCTTGTTGCTGAAGATTCATACATTTTTCATTTTTATGGGTACACACTCTCTTAATTTATTCCTTGGTTTAAAACCAGTGCAAGCAGTGCTCTGTTTTTCCTGAAACCTGTTCGAGGGATCTTTATAGACAGGGTAGAATATCGACCTGAGAATGGTCCATCCAGGTCTTACTTCGTGCAAGTACCAGATCATACTGGCAGGATAATAAAGAAACCTGATCCCAGGCATTATTATTATAATAGGATTCTTCACGTTGGAGAAATCCAGGTTATTATAGTTTTCACCATCCCAAGCTCGGTGGGTAAATATTTGTGTGTACATATGACGGTATTGTTAACTGTATACCATTGTTATTGGTTGTTAATGTCCTGATGTGTTGTTACAGGTTACAGGTTACAGGTTACTCATCTGCAGGATGGACCCGCAAATTTGGTTCCAAGTGGGGACCATTGGATTCCACCAGAGAGAGAGAGTGTAGCCATGGCTGGTTTATGCCTACCAGTCTGCCCTTCTCCTGGCAGTAAGCCCTGGTAAATGCAGGCCTGCCGGGACTAATCCTGGGTTTTCCCCACCTCCAGCAGCTTCGATGAGTCACAGGGGAGGCAGTGCAACTAAACCTGTGTGTCCAATCAGGGACTCAGACCTATTTCCTGCTTTTCCTGTACTTAAGGGGCTGCACTACCAAATTCAGCAGTGTTGCCTGTACCCTTGAGAGAGGCTAGTCTACCCGAATAACTGTGCAGGGCTCTGTCAGTTTGTACTCCCTCCCCAAGGGGAGTGGAGTGGGAGACTATTCCTCTTCACCAGGGAGTAAGGGAAGAGATAGGACTACTTCAGGAGCCCTTGGCTTGGAGTGAAGGTCCAGGGTACTTCCTCTCTCACCCCCTCCTTCTACTCTTCCTCTCCCACCCCTTCTTCTCCTCTTCCTCTCTCATCCCCCTCCTTCTCCTCTCTCACCCCCTCCTTCTCCTCTCACCCACTCCTTCGCCTCTCTCACCCCCTCCTTCTCCTCTCACCCACTCCTCCTCCTCTTACCCCCCTCCTTCCCCTCTCACCCCCTCCTCTTCTCTAACCCCCTCCATCCCCCTCCCTCACCCTCATCCCCTCCTCTCCCACCCCTTCTTCTCCTCTTCCTCTCTCATCCCCCTCCTTCTCCTTTCTCACCCCCTCCTTCTCCTCTCACCCCCTCCTTCTCCTCGCACCCCCTCCTTCTCCTCTCACCCCCTCCATCCCCCTCCCTCACCCTCATCCCCTCTCTCTCTTTCACCCCATCCCCTCTCTCTCTCCCCTCTCTTTCCCCCCCCCACTCCCTCTTCCCCCCCCCAGTCCCTCTTCCCCCCCATCCCCTCTCACCCCATTTCCTCTCTCTCTGCTGCTGCAGCAGCAGGTAGATGAAGGCATGCAGCAGCAGGGGGAGGAGGCATGGAGCAGCAGGGGAGGAGGTATGGAGCAGCAAGGGGAGAAGGCACTGAAGCAGCAGGTGGATGAGGCATGCAGCAGCAGGGGGAGATGGAGCCGCGGCAGCCAGACGCAACCTCCAGTGCTGGCCAGGGGCTCCCGGCGACACCAGGCACAGGACTCCTGTCCCAGCTGGTGCATGCCTCCTCCCTCCTGTCAGCTCAGTGGGCACGAGCCGCATGGTGACACCTTGCGGGTCACGAGTTTGACCACCCTGGATTAAATTAATTTTCGATCTTCCAGAGCACGAGGAAAATGGGTGCACAGTGATATAAATGATCTACTTTGTCTTTTGCCTTTTATATTACAGCAGCAAATATTAATTCATCTTGCCGTCAACTCTATTTTAATATTTTATAATTACTTTAATATTTTAAAGTAGTACTCGCTGGGATAATTATGTGAATGACCTTGCCCTTTACAAGAAGAGCTCTATCCACAAAGCTATGTTAAATCAGGGATCATAATGTGATGTTATAAAACAGTAATGGATGTTATTTTCCCTCTAGTTCATGTGTATTCTCAAAGCTAATTATATGCAAAAAAACACAGTAATTTAAAAAGCTTAATGTTGCGTTATTGTTGGATTATCTTCTAATAACATCATGTTAAGTATGGCCTTGCGCAGGGGTGGCTACTGTAACCTCAGTCCTCAAGGGCCACCAACAGTTGGTCTCTACATTCTGGTGTGTTGTATACATTCATGATGATGGATCCGCTTTGGTTCGGAGGTTATTTCACGCCTTCCTGATATGAATATGTTTTAATGTTCTTCATTCCTTTGCTATAGAATACCCACCGCAGGCAATTATTGAATGGAAGTCTCTAATATCCATCCCAAACCTCAGACCAGTAAACGGAAGAGGTGCTGCTTGTGGGAAATTGAAACTACAGCCATTCTTTCTGGCTATTGTCTATTTCTGATAAGGCATGTTAAAAACATCTCCTAGGATCTATGTAGCAAATCCATAGGATTGACGAATAAAGGCGATTAAATGAGGTGCAAAAAAAGGTGATCAATATTCTAAAAGTGAACAATAGTTTCTGTGAAATACAGTGATACAAAAAGGAATATAAAAGAAATATATAAAAGTGTACAACAAAAAATAATCCGGCACCTAAAACAAATCCAAAAATATACAGTGAAAAAACCTGACCATATATAATGTTTAGTCCAGACAATACAAACTCAACAAACAAACAATTACCACAAAACAGACCAACTGACACTAACACTAAACTAAACAACACCTAGTAATGAGCCAGAAAATGTTGTTTAGTTTATTATATATGGTCAGGTTTTTCACTGTATATTTTAGGATTTGTTTTAGGCGCCGGATTCTTTTTTGTTGTTTCTGTGTGATTTGTATTGATCTCATTGGTCCTGGCAGCCTATCCTATAGGTATAGGGTTATTTTTGGTATTCACTAGTAGTGTTTATTTTACACTAGATTAATTATTGCATTAGTGCTATAAGCACATTATTTTTGCACTTTCAGTATAAAAAGTGTAAATACAAATGTAAAGTTGTAACTTCCTGCTCAAACCCTCCAGTGGGGCCCGTTTTCACTGGTCCCAAAATGTAGGAATATATTCTCACAATCCGGGGGGAGCATACATAGATCTAAGTGCAGATCTAAGGCGGACAGCCTTTGGCGCAGCCGAAGGGCAACTAAAGGGAATGAGCCATTTGCTGCCGTTTGGTGATGTTGAAGCTTCTCTATTTCAATCTGAAACTCACCAGCCCTTTTATCCCCGGTACCCAATGTTCCAACTATATCTGTGCATGAAATGTCTGTGAATTGACTGTATAACCTCTGTTCAGTTAATGTAAGCATGTATTGTTATAACTCTGTGCCCAGGACATACGTGAAAACGAGAGGTTACTCTCAATGTATTACTTCCTGGAAACACATTTGTGTAAATAAATAAAAATAAGCGGAATAGTAGCCCATACCAGATAACACACAACCTATGCCAATTCTGTCAATGGCTCGTGCATCTTTAGGGTCAGAATTCCACAATGAAATCCAATCAGATAAATAACAACTGAGGTCATGGCGTGAAGTCACATTTATGGTCATATTCTGTTTTTCTGCGGAATATGTTGGTATGAAAATACTTAGAAGTACTATTTTATTTATAAAAACAATTACCAGGAAGTAATACATTGTTACCTCTCGTTTTCAAGTATGTCCTGGGTAAGATTCTCATGCAAGTCATGTTCCATTCATATAGTTCAATGTATTTATTGTGCTTTCCCACACAGTCAACTCATCCTGACATATTGCTGTACACTTCATGGTGTTATATGCACAATAGGAGCATTTTGATTCAAGATTGCACATTCCATCATGTTCTGTCCTTACCAACCTTTTTACATGAAGCACCAATCCGTGCTCCATCATTATAAGTGCACACACTGTCAATTCTTTATGTCACAAATCATATCCAGCCATGGTGATAGATGGCTATTGGTGTGGCTTAGATACTGGGTGGCTTTTGGGTGGGTTTACCCAATAACACAAAGAGACAGCATAACCAAGCCCCGTATCCTAACAAGAGTCATATTGCATATGACTACATTAGAAAGTGCTGTATCAGTTTATTAATAAATGGAGACAAGTAAGAAATACCCCTGAAGAAGGTTTCCAATTGACCAAACCTCTGATGGCTATGCGTTATAAAATATTTATTGTATGTGAAATACCCACACTTCCATAAAATAAATAATGCCATTTATTCTGTTTCTGAATAGAAAAGGGTTGTGGTTTCCATTCCTTGGACAGATTTTAGTCATGACCAAGGAATAAATGCTCTTAGATTGAGGGGAGGAATATACTTGTTATAGGAATAAGCAGTCCATTATCAATATAAAAGAGAGGTTCTCTTGTCTGAATGACTTGGTGTTATTGTGTTTTATACATTGTAGTGCTATGTAAAAAGAAATATTAGCAGATATGACACAAATCTATATTTCTAGGTACTCTAAAACATGTCTGGTTAGGGTTTCATTGAGAAGAGAGTGGAAAACCACTGATATAAAGGAATTATGTACAAAAGAAAAAAAAACACTGTGTTGTATGCCTTAAAGTCTAGTGGTAACCCTAATCTTTGTGCATTAATATTTTAAATTGAACTCCATGTACCAAGGATAGAAAAGCATTCTGTGGTTTTTTTTTGTAATGCCCAGCTTTGCAGTTCAGAAGGATTTTAAACATAAGTTCACACATATTACAGCAGATGTGTTAATTTGTGCAAATAGGATTTGTCTTCCTTTTAATAAAAGAAAAAATATATATAATAATAATCATAGACGTTTGATGTGCATCTTTTCAGTAACTAGACACGCAAACCTCTTGTTCGGTTCTGCAAAGTGCGTAGAAATAGATAATTTACACGTCCCGTGAGTACCATAAGAAACATACATGAAGTTACTGTTTTGCTTTGCAGATGTGTGTGTGCTGTAGGCACGTAACCTCAGTAATGCACCTTCTTGAGATCAGATGAAAACGTTCCGTATAAATGATTGCAAACCATAAATCAGAATGCACTATTTAGCCATCTTTGTCGCTGCCGTGATAAGTGGTCCCTGTGGACTTTTAGTAAGTCACGTGACTGCTGGTGCTCCCTTCAAGCTATAATAAGATGACTACTTTACCCCTGGCAGTTCCCACACACGTGATGAGGTTCACAAACACCGCTTACCAGCGCCCTTACAAATGAATCTGTGACAGTGTTACAATCTCAATTAACTTTAATCATTTTTTGAGCAATCACTACTCCATTCACAGAGCTGTGTTACAAGGAAATGTGTTAACTGTGTCACATTGTTAACAAACTGCGGTTATAAACAAATCAAGAGGTAGACAGTGAAAGATGCCTTTATAAATGCCATTAAACTTCACCAGGGAGGCAGTGTCATTTTGAGCGGCGCTTCTCATTAGTGACCTCCAATTAAAAATATTAACCTCAGCCAAATATCAATGTTTGTGTCTAATCAACACAGCCTTTCATTTTCCTTGCATGGGCAAATCTCATCCGTTCCAATATTCCGAGTGGTACAACACACATTGTTACTGCAGGAACTTGTAAATGTTGTTACAATCATCCCATCATGTCTCCCGATCCCTCCCCAGAGTGTCAGAACATTGAGACCTGGAAGTAACCTTACATCGCATGAATGACTAAATATTGACTTTTGTGTTTTTCCTTGAGTGGTACGTCGGCCATGGGAGGGTCACACATTCCTGGAAACAGCCCACAGGAATACAACGTAGCCCGTCTGCCACGTCTGGGGTGCCATTAACCATCACACAATTAGCACATTCCTTACATTGGACACCAGCACCTATGTATGCAAGAAAGAAATGTACTGACTGGTTCAGAGTGCAAATATATATCATTATCATAGACCCCAGCTCTATTGGAATGAATGAAGAAATCTGTAACATTTCCAATGCATGAATTTCAGGCTTTTAATGTATCATTGACGATCCAGAGTTCCTAATGTAAAAATATGCTGTGTGTGTCCGTGTCTGGGCATGTCAAAACTATGGATACATCACTTAAAAACAGTATCCCTTCTTGTCCACTCGGTGCATCTCAGTGAAACAGACAAAAGCCAATATCTGTTCCTTCTGTAGTGTCGGTCATTGATGAATTACCAGTTCAAATGAATAGTGGCATCCAGTTACCGCAAACACCGCTCATTATAAATCTCTTTGCCAAAATGACTGTGTTCTGCATTTCTCCCCACAAAGTGAGGTCTGCTCACAGCCACTTAAATGTGGTTGGCACAATGCAGCAGGGTGATGCTTTTTCATCTTTCTATATTAAACATCCTCATATGACACTGGCACTTGGTGACTTTAAGGACCAGATACACAGAGGTCTGTTAGGTCAGGGCCCAAACAATGTTACGCCCGTGCAATGGCAAATATCTTGCGTATGGTTGTTACAGAAGCAGGCTGCACATGCGTGTTAACATTCAAGACACCCCTTTGCAAAATATTAAATGTGCATGCGTATTAACATGTCTACCGCACATGTGCATTAACATGTATACCACGCATGCGCATTAACATGTATACCACGCATGTGCATGAACTTATCTACCCCGCATGTGCATTAACATGTCTACCGCGCATGTGCATTAACATGTATACCACGCATGTGCATTAACTTATCTACCCCGCATGTGCATTAACATGTCTACCGCGCATGTGCATTAACTTATCTACCCCGCATGTGCATTAACATGTCTACCGCGCATGTGCATTAACATGTATACCATGCATGCGCATTAACATGTATGCCACACATGCGCATTAACATGTATACCGCGCATGTGCATTAGCATGTATACCGCGCATGTGCATTAATATGTATACCATGCATGCACATTAACATGTATACCGCGCATGCGCATTAACGTATATCACATATGTGCATTAACATGTATACCACGCATGTGCATTAACATGTATACCACGCATGCGCATTAACATGTATACCACACACGTGTATTAACATGTATACCGCACATGTGCATTAAATGTATACCGTGCATGCGCATTAACGTATATCACACGTGCGCATTAACATGTATACAGTGCATGTGCATTAACATGTATACCGCGCATGTGCATTAACATGTATACCATGCATGTGCACTATCATGTATACCACGCATATGCATTAACATGTATACCGAACATGCGCGTAATCGATAATAAAATATAAATACATTTTAATTAATATCCATTAGACATGGCACATACCTTTACTTACATACCATCACAGGCTGCTGATATCTCCCTGCCGGTAGCCCCTATGCCTGCTTGTATCTCCCTGTCTGTGGCCCCTCTACCTTCTGCTATCTTCCTGCATGTGGCCCCTCTGCCCACTGCTATAGCCTTTCCTGTGGCCCCTTACCTCCTGCTATCTCTCTGCATGTGGCTCCTCTGCCTGCTGCTATTGCCCTGTCTGTGGCCCTTCTGCCTGCTGCCTTCTCCCTGCCTGTGGCCCCTCTACCTACTGCTATATTCCTGTCTGTGGCACCTCTGCCTCCTGCCATCTCCCTTCCTGTAGCCCCTCTGCTATCTCCCTTCATGTGGCCCCTCTGCTATCTCCCTGCCTGTGGCCCCTCTGGCTGCTGCTATATCCCTGCCTGTGGACCCTGCTGGCTGCTATCTTCCTGCCGGTGGCCCCTCTACCCGCTGCTATCTCCCTGCCTGCGGCCCCTGCCTGCTGAGATCTCCCTTCCTGCTGCCATCTCCCTGCCTGTGGCCCCTGCTGGCTGCTAATTCCCTGCCTGTGTCCCCTGCTGGCCGCTATCTCCCTGCCTTGGCCCCTGCTGGCTGCCATCTCCCTGCCTGTGGCCCCTCTGCTCGCTACCATCTCCCTGCCTGTGGCCCCTGCTGACCACTATCACCCTGACCAGAGAGAGAGGCCCCATCCGGTGGCAGCATCGAGCGATATTTGCAGAGATCATTGAGATCTAAAATGCTGTTTTTAATCTTGCAACATGTGAGTAGATTGGAATATAACTACTTCGTTTATTAAATTGTTTTACGGTCTACGCTATGTCCAGTGTTTTCCTGCCCTAAAGGTCAGCTGGGAATCACAGTAATCTGGCAACACCATACTCCACAGATTGACACCAGCCCTTAAAGATACCATTATGTGCCTACATCCAACCTCACGTTTGTGAGTATTCTGTGTACACATTCTGTGCTAGCAACTTTACTCCATCACTGTCTGCACAATATTGCACCAAAAGCATTTTTCTTTTTATGTGTTCCCACATGGTATGCGCTTCCTGATGATCCACCTGCTGCTATATCCCTGCCTGTGGACCCTGCTGGCTGCTATCTTCCTGCCGGTGGCCCCTCTACCCGCTGCTATCTCCCTGCCTGCGGCCCCTGCCTGCTGAGATCTCCCTTCCTGCTGCTATCTCCCTGCCTTTGGCCCCTCTGCCCACTGCCATCTCCCTGCCTGTGGCCCCTGCTGGCTGCTAATTCCCTGCCTGTGTCCCCTGCTGGCCGCTATCTCCCTGCCTTGGCCCCTGCTGGCTGCCATCTCCCTGCCTGTGGCCCCTCTGCTCGCTACCATCTCCCTGCCTGTGGCCCCTGCTGACCACTATCACCCTGCCTGGGACCCCTGCTTGTTCCTATCTCCCTGCCTGGGGCCCCTGCTTGTTCCTATCTCCCTGGCTGTGGCCCCTGCTTGTTCCTATCACCCTGCTTTGGCCCCTGCTTGTTCCTATCTCCCTGCCTGGGCCCCCTGCTGGCTGCGATCTCCCTGCCTGTGGCCCCTCTGCTCGCTACCATCTCCCTGCCTGTGGTATCAACAAGTGCACTACTTATCCCTTCAAATTATGGATCACCGCAGGCAGCATCGCGAGAACACACAGGAGCACGAACGGATTCTACAAAGGCCATAAATAATCAGACCGCTGAGCTTGTTACAGCAGGGATAATGCCATATATGTTTTGCATTACATAGGTGAAGACTAGGTGTTTGATTGGTTAGGGAGGTGATATTTATTAAGACCAATGTGACAATCACAGACCTTTTGTGACTGTAGTTGTCTGGATGGAGTCACAGTGGAGGCCTGATGTCTTCGCTCCGTGAGATAATGCAGCTCTGCGTGGCAAATCCCTTTATATATACACTTCAGCGTTGTGTTGGCCATGCATAGGCAGGCTAAATATTTAACGCATAATGAGATCAGTTACGCCAGATTTAGCTATGACCTAACTAACGTCATGTTCAATCCCTTCGTTAACGAGAACAGACCTCTGTGGACTGGTGTTGTTCTGAGCCATGCCTCTTTTACATATGATTTGCACTACCATTCAATATAGTTGAAGCTGCAGACCAAGCAATACCCTACATTTGTGTTTTTTTTTAAATAAAACAATTCTGTACTATGAGAAAATACTTGTGCATTTTTTAAACAACTCTGAATGACATGTTTTATGTATTATAAGAAAAGAAGCATTTTTTTGTTTCTATAGCAACCATTTCCAAAGTCACATCCCCTTCCTCTTCTGGCTCAGGCTCTCTCGCACAACCCTTTTTGAGCACTGCCCTCTCTAGCAGTGCACCAATTGTATCTAGTGACTGCCTGGTCACATGATCTTCTCCACAGAATTTTGCATCTTAGGTCCTCTCCTGCTGCACTGACAGACATCTAGTGAATCCCCGAGCCGAATCTTCACCGATTGATCACAGGAGAACAGATCGATCGACAACTTCGCTAATTACTTATCTTTTTTTTTTTTTAAATGGCAGCTTGGACTGCTGCTTTAATGCGAGGCCATCTTAGTCCTAAAATAGCCTTTCACACAAGTGTTTTTTAACTTTGAGGAACGCCATTAGCTCTTAGTGAAGCGGTAATTTAAGGTAACTCCTCGTTAAATCAATAACAGAGCTTTGTGAGTCTGGGTTTAAGTCTGTGTTTCTTGACTACCATCATTCATTTAGATTATATTATTCAATCTGTATACCGTGTGTCTATCTTTATTTATACCGCGCCATCCCTGTACATGGCGCCTCACAGCAGTAATCCATGGGACATAATAATATAACACATAGTGGGAATAAGCGCCTTAGACATAAAATCAAAATTAAGGAAAAGGAGTCCCTGCCCCGAAAAACATACTATCTAAAGCATCGGATATACTACAGGCGTGACGGAGCACAAGTCGTCACGCGCGCCTGTATGAGAAGCGAGCCGTGGCCTGTGGATTGCGTAATGGGGAGGCGTGGCGAGGGCTTTCCTGAGGCGGGCCTGTGACATCACGGGAGCGGTTCGCGCTCATTGGCCCCGCTGTCACGCGACAAAATAAAAAAATGTTGTCTTCCAAAAAAATTCGCCCGCCCCATCGCTCGCGTGCACGAGTGCTCTATGGCCGTCCTCATTGAGGTACGGCCTTTTGTTTGTGGCGCATGAGACACTGCTCGTGCCGTTGCACGGACTGTGGACGCGGCGTAAGTGGTAAACCGGAAGAACATACAGAGACAGTAGGAAGCGGTTCTGGTGTAGAAACAGAGCGCGGAGAGCGCAAAAAGAAAACGAACAGTTGTTAGTAACAATATTGCTCTGATGTGTGAAATCACAGTTCTCAGTGTAATGGGGTATGTATACTATAAATATAGGTGATGTACTCACACGGCCGTGTGTGAGACGGTCTCACAAAGCGATTTCTTTGTAGACTATAATCCCTCCTATACTCCTGAATCTTTTCCCTCTGTGTGGGGTGTTTGCGTAGTTTGATGACTGACGTCCTCGCGGTGGAACCCAATGGGGATGACACACAGCCAGACAAGTGGTTTAAAAAATGCAGTTTATTGATAAAAAGTACGAGTAACAGTGTACTCACACATAAAATGGACGACTCCGCTACTCGCAGCTATTTCCAGCACGGAGACTCAGTGCACTCCTGCTCCCGCGTCCGGTCAACAGGACTGGATACAAAGCACTGGGTGGAGCAACGGTGACCATCGGCGATCAAAAAGCTACACGTCCCAGCTTGAACAACGCGTTTCGCATCATGTGATGCCTCGTTCTGGTAAGTGTGTCTGCAAGGGGCCAAGGTCGATGTACGAGATGTATAGTATTAGCCACAGAG
The DNA here is from genome assembly GCF_040206685.1 of Ascaphus truei. Classification (NCBI taxonomy): domain Eukaryota; kingdom Metazoa; phylum Chordata; class Amphibia; order Anura; family Ascaphidae; genus Ascaphus; species Ascaphus truei. The sequence continues at coordinate 42,234,158 of NC_134488.1, read as the reverse complement.
CTACCCATATGCTTCATTAAAGAGTTGTTTTAAGGATGGGTCTTAAAAGTGGAGAGATACTGTACATACAGTAGCATAGGGCCAGCATAATGAGCCCCTACCCCATACAATCTTATGTTGTTGCCTCAAGCACAGGGAGCCAAAGGGACTTGCAATTGTCAGAAGGAGCTGATACTCGGATTTGAACCAGGCTCCCGTGCTTAAAGCTCAGCACCTTTACTAAATGAGCCACTTTCAGCCCTAAAATACATTACTGTAAGGAATCGGGGGCCACGTCCCTTGCGGCGTAACCCCTCCTTACCCACTACCAGTACTGCAGCGGCTGCTGCCCCTGCCCCCGTCGCTACCCATGCTGCCGCCCAGAGCATACATTGAACTCTGCCGCCGCCATCTTGGATTCTGGCACTGGTGTTACAGACTCTCAGCTGGGCTCTACTATTTCCTGGTCTCTCAGCCACTCACGAGCAGCTCCTCGACACGCCTCCGCCATGCCCCTCGTCCGGATTGGTCACTGTCATTTTAAATATCCTGCTTTGCCTTCACTTCCTTGCTCTGCATAGCTCCTTGCTTCCTGTGTAGCCTGGATACTGTGTCGTGCCACTGTTTGTCTTTACTCCTACAGATTTGAACTGGCTTGTCTGACTTACCTCTCTAGCTCCCGACTTCGGCTTACCCATCACGATTCTTACCACTCAGACCCTTGGACACGGAAACGGATTTAACTACGGAACTCTCTATACTCCTGAACTCGGCAAGTACAACGACTATTCTAAATCTTAATCCAGGCCTGGCTACACTACAACCACATCCCGGACCCGCTCCCTCTGCTGTCGGTGTGTATATTCAACATCCCACCTCAGTACAGGGGACTGGCCTGGTCTATGAGCTGCACAGCGTGACAGTTACCTTGTATTATAAACGAAACATTCCAACTATGTTACACTGTAATCTATACATTATATATGATATAGGAAGATGTAACCTAAATGTACTAAAATACTAAATAGCCCACAATGTAAACACGGATATACAGTTTATTATAGGCACACTAAAGCTGTATGGATATTAACTGTCATATTTACTATGTGGGGATAATCCATAGGACACCTTCCAGCATCGGAACACACCTCGAGGTCCATGCAATTAAATTGACCTTCCGGCATAATGTCTTATGGAAAAATATTGCTTAGTCAATATGGGCCTTTATGTAAGAGTAAGCAATACAAAGCAAAAAGAGCCATACAATGGAACAGTCCTCCAAAGTGGGATCTCCATGTTTTCCGTCCATTACAATCAATAATATACAGCAGTGTGCTCCCCTCATTAACGGAGCTTCAATAGAGACTTATTCTACATCCACCGAAGTAGCTGGGCTGTTTTCAAAATCCCTGTTGAATTCAAAGGAGATTTTCATGGATGGATATCGGTGGATATCGAATTATCCCCGCAGTGTTAGGAAAACTAAATTAATGGTATCCGTACAAAAACCACGGGAATATTACCCTATAGACTGCCCTACAACACATCCCAATATCACATTTTAAATAATCTTAGAAAAGGGTGACGATTCCTTAATCTTTGTGTTATGAGATTGTATGGCCCAGTAAAGTTCTGAAATTAAGTAGGGTTTTTTTTTTTGTTCATATAGTGTTTAATCCGCTTGCCATTTGAATAATGAAGGTTAGAGATGGAAATGATATTTACTACTGGATCACCTACTTCCCAAAAGTATCCATTCCCTGAGAAAAATGCATTCGAAATGATACCAGTAAACATAGCAGTGACCTTGAGACTTGAGATAGAATGTAGTTAAATTCACTCACCTCTAACAATTCCGAGGTTATTGACTTTTACATTATAATAGAAAATATACAGAGCGAATAATTCATAAGTCTTGCTGCAGAAAACAGTATATATTTATGTATTACATATCAACATGGATTTTATTAGTAATAAGAATTTTCTATTAGTAGTACTTCCAAGCACAAGTCCCATTAAAAACAACACACACACACGTTAATTTTACAATGGTCATAATACTTGATGCTCCATTGTTCAGGAATCAGTGGTAAATTCATGTTAGAAAATGAGCAAAGGGTGGGGAGCCGTGTTAGTCCTTTCTTCCGTGTAGTAACGAAGGAGGGAGAGGGAGTGGGGGGTATGAGACCTTGTATTGGATACAACGAAGGACCCTGAGAGGTTCGAAAGCTTGTAACAGATTGACTACTTGTTGGTCCAATAAAAGGTCTCATACCCCCCACTCCCTCACACTCCTTTGTTACTACATGATAGAAAATGTGGACCCATGAAAGGGAAGGGAATGGCAGGCTGCTTAGAAACATTTCTCTTGTTTTTCATTGGTTCACTAGCTATGATGCCACCCTTTTGAATCACTGATGTTATGTCTGAAAACGCTGGGAATAACAGAGGCCCAAGAAGGAATATTTGTTGGTTAATACAGAGCCGAATGAAAGACAATCTGAGGTCATTCACAAGTAATCAGGCAATATAACTTGAGGGGTTAGGCTAAGGCAAAGTCTAGAACAGATCCAAGGTCATACACATGCAGGCAGCAATATAACTTGAGGGGTTATGCAAAGGCAACATTCGGAACAGATCCAAGGTCATACACAGGCAGGCAGTATACTTAGCTGGCAGGAGACCGGAACAGGGTCTTGCACTGTAGCAAGGAGCAGAGTTGCAACGCAAAGGAAGAGCAACTTCCTAGACTTTAAATAGGGCTCAACCAGGAAGTGGCAGAGTCTTGAGTCACAAAGCATCTTGGCGTTGTAGTTTCATCCTGTGTCGCCAGCCTGGTGGAAACTTGCAACATTGCAGGCAGAAGCTCCCACGAGGGCGGGATTTCGTTATACTGCATATAGGACTTCAAATGCTCACATGTATGAAAAGTAGCACTGTAGCCCAGGAGGGAGAGGGAGCAGGGGGTATGATATATTTTATTTGACCGACAAGTATTTGTTATGTTACAAGCTTTTGAACCTGGAGGATATCAACTATTTTCGTTGGTAAATTAATCCATTGCTTGGCACCAATTTAACAACGAAAATAACCCTAGGGTCCATTCATGCATTTAGTTTTAACATCTATATCGCGCTCTTATCCAGGGAGCTGTACATTAGTTAGTAAAACAAAGGTGTGGTTACATGTAGATTTGATTATAGCGCAATTATTAAGATGTTATTGTGGTTTGTGGTGGCTAAAGATGGGAACATTATGATAGGGCTATGAGCTGGGTGCATTGAGAGCTTGCTTGGTTGGTAAGCAGGACCAAGGTCATAGAACCATTGCCTGTGGCCACTGATTATAGATAATTGAAACACTACAAAATCAGGACAGAAATGGCACGGGCACATAAGAGTCTCTATCAAGGCAATGTTGAACCAAAACTTTGGCCAAGAGGGATGTTTATCCTGCTATTCTTTGCATCAATATGTCAATGTATGTGTTGCCCATGTGCATCTGTTTGCTCTTTGGGGGGTGTCAATGGAAGGAGTTACATGGACGTGTATCAAAAGGGCATGTAGCATATTCTGCGCTTACATTTTCCCCTGTTTGCTTCAAAATATCTGCAAATAAAAAGGTGGCATAAACCTTCTAGTTAACAATCTCAGCCAGGTGTAAAGTAGAGTCTTAGGTCAACGCAAACACCTTTCTTTTTTTGCCTTCCTACCTCTCCGCCTCTGTGAGTGTAGCTTCCTAAAAGCTATATATTGCGCTTTGTGGGGAATACATGTGTAGAGATCTGCCTAATGGCATGATGTTGTGTCATTTCCAGAAGTGGGTATTTTTTATTCACTCTTCTTTTTTCCTCCTCAACACAAAATGCTACTTTAAGCAGTTCAGGGATTTCAAGGAATAAAGATGGACCAGAAGATGCTGAGTGGCTAGTTTGAAGCATTTTCCACTGCCCTACACATGGCTTAAGCATTGACCTTTTGCCTGGGTCTCCCATCTCTAGAGCTCAAATGTAGATTATTTCAGATAGATACAATATTCATTAGTACATTTTAGGACAAAAGGTTAGAACCTTGTCCAACAGCCTGGATATCTGCTCCCACAAGGTGATGCCACTTATCTGCATCCATGCTGACATTTGACATCTGATTGTTTTTTGTCTGTTCACTTGTTTGACTTTTTTTTTAAAGATGTTTGTCACCTATATTTACCATCTGAAACATGCCCCTGACATCCGCTTCCTTTGGTTACTGTCATTAGATCACCATGGTGAAGAAAAGAATTACAGATGAAGATAGAAGATGGTGAAAGAAGATCAAAGAAAGAAGATTTTTTTACCTGATGCTGTTCTTCAAGGAGGATGGTGTTGATATTGCGGGTGATTACGTTGTGGGTCGAGAGCTTCCAGATACGCCGAGAGTCGGAGGGTGAAGACTTCTATAGGTAAGTTAAATATTAAATTCATGTAAATGTATTTTTTCAGGTTTTTCTATTGTATTTATTTCTTTTTATATTTGTGATTGCCCATTGACTGCTAATATATTTATCTGTGCCCCTTTAGGGTACAGATAAATACAGTGACAGCCAATGCATTTTTTGGCAAATGCTTGTTTTCTATTGATTGCTATTTTTTCGATTTCTGTTTATTGTTTGGATTAAATTGTTTTGAAATTGGATGGCTTGTTTTTAGTACATTTTAGGATTGGTTAGCGTTTTAAATTAATTAATTAATTGATTTGTTGGCTACTGGTTTTATTTCTTTACTTGATTAGTTGGATAGGTGTTTATTTAATTGTATTCTTATGTTTTGAAATAACATAATTGGAATTATTTTGCTGTTTTAGTGATAGATGAATGTAATTGATGTGTACAGTAGTTCAGGCTTTTTAGTTCTTTTATTGTTGAGGTGCTTAGGTGCTTGTGTATTTCTTTTATTATTGTGTATTTTTGGCCTTAATGATTTGTGTTAGGTTGACCATTGACTGCTATAGTGGCTTATCATGTCCATTATATGGGTATGATATACCACTGTGCCAATCAATGGGTAGAGGGTGGGTATAGTGGTCCCGGGGTGGGTGGTTAGGCCTCCCAGGTGGGTAGTGGGGGAGGGTGGGTTAACCCCTTAATTACTATAGCGGTTATTAACCGCTAAGGGGATTAAGGGGTTAGGGGCCATTAGATCATATTTTTTCTTGTATTCTTGCTCGTCCTTAATGGTGACAGGGGTAAGTTGAACATTTTATTTACTTTATTTATGCTGGCTGCCTAATGTTTGATTTTATAATGGGCAAATGCACTATTATCCATATGTGGATAATAATAATTTTGCCCATTACTGTATGTGTTGTGGGGGGGTTGTTGGGGGTAGAGGAGGTGGGTAGGGTCGTTGTGTATATTTCTGTTTCTTGGGGGTAGAGTGATTGGGTGAAGGGGGTAGTAGCCCCAAGGATGGATGTTTAGGCCTTAAGGGGGGTAGCGGGACTGGTTAACCCCTTCATTACCATAGCGGTTCCCACCATTGTGGTAGTGAAGGGGTTAACTCCTCCCGTAACCTTCATGGCAGGCCTAAGCACCCACCCTGGGACTACTACCCCCTTCATCCAATCCCTCTGCCCCAAGAAACAGGCTATTGAGGTTTAACCCCTTTATTGCCTTAGTGGCTGACCGATAAGGTAATGAAGCTATTTTAATATACATTTTAATACTAGTGTAGATGAGCAGGGGGTCTCCAGAGCAGAACCGCACTGATTTGAGGTCCGGGAACCCCCTGCTTCCTAAGATACAGGCCCCGTTATGGGCTCCTATGCATTTTATTCCTACGGTCACAAGACTCGAGACATTTAAATGCATAGGAGATACCGGCACCCCATAACGGGGCCTGTATTTCGGGAAACAGGGTGTCCCTGGACCTAAAATCAATGCTGTTCTGCTCCAGAGACCCCCTGCTCATCTACACTAGTATTAAAATTTTAATTAAAATAATTCGATCGCTGGCAATATGTGCAGGGAGAGGTGGCTCTCTCTGTGCAGCTCTCTCTGCAGCTGAAAGAAATCGCCGGGTTAGACCTTTTGAGAGAGGCAATCATCACATCGCCCATTTTGGGAATTTTGCTACCACAGGTAATCGAGGATTTCTGAATACCGTGGTAGCAACGCTCAAAAAACTGGCGTCATAAACAGCTCTGCAATTTTTTTTATGAAGGCTTAAATAATTTGCCCCAGTAACTCCACCCCCAAACCATCACGCTACAACTTCATACGCTGCCGCCACCACCAAGAATAATTTAAGGTCTTACCTTTGGAGTTCTTGGTCTCCTGTTTTCTAAAATGTTTACTAAATGTGTCCGATCATGCTATTAATCTCTTTAAAAAAAAAGGTACTGGGTTTAATTAGAGCCCAAAGACAACACTTATTGAAAAGTGGTACAGTGCTTGTTCCCAGAAAAAGAATGTTACCAATATATGTAATATCTATATGTAGACAGTTCAGAAAATATCGTGACAAAAAACAGAAAAAGTCTTATTCTGTACATTGCTACCTACAGCATCACACTCCTCCAATGGTGATGAGTTGGAAATATGAGAATTTCTGTGTGATGGTCTTAACACTCTTCTGCTGAATTCTATTTCTGATATCCAAAAACATCTTTTTTGTATGCCCACACTTTGCCTCTTTCACCAGAACAAGCCAACCCTTTTGTGAATCATTCTTAACGTCCACTCATCAATCTCTTGTGACATTTATGGCTGGGATAGAGGATGTTTCTTTTTTTTTAAACTCAAAATTGGCTCAGAGTATAAAATACCCATTAACTTTCTCCCCTGTGACCCCTAGAATAATGCCACTGTCACCCCCGCATTTGTATGATTAAAATACACGTCTGGATATACAATCTGATAGGACCCATTTTTCATCTTTTAGGTAAAACATATATTTCACAGAACGCTACAATTCATCATATTTGATATCGTTGCCTCCATCCAATTATGCCAGCCGCAAATCTGCATTTCTTATCCCCGTGAGATGTAGCAGATTTTAATTAGCTCACATTTTGTAACTCTGCGAAGATATGAGTAGTGTCATTTCGGTCAATTTTGGTCAGAGAGAGTCCATAAACTTTTATGATACCCATTTGAAGATTGGCCTGGCAGAGCAGCACCCATGTGTAATGTCAGTAGTCTTCTCACTGACAACATAATTTATCTTTTTATTGCCCAATAAATGCACAGGCCAGGGTGAGCTACATGATCTCACAGGAACATACTGCAGGTATTTTAAAATGCAAGTTAACCTATTGGTTGCCGTATTGTTAACATAACTAAATAGATACAAGGCATTAACGTGACAGTAAATTTGGCCCATAATCACTAGCAGGTCCTGTCATATACTGGTGAATGACCGGTCTATAGAGACATTTCTTCCTCCATTAGAGAGGGGAAGAGAATGGGTGGTGTAGGACCTGCAGAAAAGGTTTTATGTTGGTGTGGTTTGTAAGCTTGTAACGCTTTGGCAAAATAATGTAACTAAATAACCCTTACTTATGAGAGAAACAGATAAGTATTTCACTATATAATTTAGCAGATTGGATCTAGCACTGAGGCTTTTTTGTCTTCTATTGTATAAATGATGTCACTAACCCAGTACCCAGTAGCACTCCTTTTGATACACACACACAAATACGTATATATATATATATATATATATATATATATATATTTTTTTTTATATATATATATATATATATATATTCCTGTATATTCATTTGCATGTCTTAGACAGGTCTGCAACACTGTCTTTCACCATTATCGCCCAGCACAGAGCACTTCCACTGCAGCAAGGGATTCTGGGAAATGACATGCAAATGAGCACACAGTGCCACCTTTAATCTCAAGCTCACATTACATGAACAACCCTTAGCCAATGCATGCTGTTTTAAACACAGCTTTTAAGCAAGGACTTGGGAGATGCAAAGTCAGTTAACCCACTCACAGACACAGACTTGTTTCAACCTTGAAATTAATAAATGTGGTGATTACCTACTCTTTAATCTCAAATGAGCAAATGTCAGCAACCAACCTCACACTGATGATACCCATCTCATCCCAGCCTCTGTCTAAAAGCTGTGTTTAAAACAGCATGCATTGGCTTGAGGATTGGCTTGTGTAATACGAGCTTGAGACAAAAGGTGGCACTGAGTGCTCATTTGCATGTCATTTCCCAGAATCCCTTGCTGCAGTGGAAGCGCTGTAAGCTGGGTGACAATGGGGAAAGACAGGGTTGCAGACCTGTCTAAGACATGCAAATGAACATACAGTAATATTTACAGTTGCTCTCTCTCTCTCTCTCTATATATATATATATATATATATATATATATATATATATATATATATATATATATATATGTTATGGTGGGTCTATATATATATGTATATACATATACATAATTTTTATATATATATATATATATATATATATATATATATATATATATATATATATAATCAAAAAATAAATAGATGATACCGTTCTGTGGCTAACGAAATGCTTTTATTTGTGCGAGCTTTCGAGATACACTGATCTCTTCTTCCGGCGATGTTACAATGAATGAAGCAAGGATAACTTAAAAACAGTGTCTCTTGGAATGTTATCTGTTCTTGTCCTTCCCCCGTGTGGATGTGTTTTATGGCCAGAGGTGTCAAAGGGTAACTGAAAGCAAGTGAAGAAAGAGTGTGTATGTGTATCAGTGTGAATAAAAATGAATGGAGAGCCCACAGTATAAACAGTGCTCTACACAAGGTGTGTGTGGAGTGAGAGGGATATAAATGGTGTGGGTGGGTGTGGAAATGTGAGAGTTTGTAGCACAACTAAAAGTGTGTGTGGATACTATGTGGTCCCTATTGGTGTATATGGATGGAAAAATAAGGAGTATTAGTATGTGTGAGAGACAGCTGTGTGTGCATACATATAGCACAGTATGTACAGACATGGCCTTTAGCGCTCATGGGAAGAGAGTTCGCTAGTGTCAGTAATGACTCATAAAATTTCGATCTCTGTTTAGGCCACTGCTAAGTGTCCCGAACAGTTGCATAAATTTGTATTCATGCAACCGTCTCTCTTTCGGGGTTTTAAGATTACCTTTGAGTATGGCAACCCTCAGATCGTTCATCTTATGGCCAGAGTCAGAGAAATGTTCGCCAACAGGACTGTCTCTTGTTCCGCGTGTGATGCTGTGGCGATGCAGGTTCATTCTCTTGTTTAGCCCCTGTCCTGTCTCACCTATGTAGTAGCAGCCCCCTGGGCATTTCATGCACATGATGAGGTACACGACATTACTGGAGGAACAGGTGAACCCTCCTCTGATTTTGTATTCCCGATTCTTGTGTGGTATTTGTATTGTGTCCGCTGTGTAGAGCATTGCGCAGGTTTTGCATCTTGGGTCCTGGCATGGTTTTGTCCCGCATTCAGTTGTAATGCTGAATACTTTACTCCTCACCATAATATTCTTGAGATTATGGGGTTGTCTGTATGATAATAAGGGTGCTTCAGGGAAGACCTGTTGCAGTCTTGTATCTTCCTGGAGGATGGGTTGTAGTTTCCTGGCGATCTTGCGTAGGGCTCCTAGGTGTGGGTTATATGTGACCACCAAAGGAACCCTGTCGCTTGTCTCCTTCTGTTTGTATTCAAGGAGATCACTTCTTGGTATTCTGGTGGCTTTGTGAATTTGCTGGTCTACAATTCTGTGGTTATATCCACGGTTTATAAAGTCTGATCTCAAGGCTTTAATCCGCTGGTCTCTGTCTGCTGTGTCGGAGCATATCCGGTTGTATCGTATGGCTTGACTGTAGATGGTTGCATGTTTGGTGTGTGTCGGGTGGAAGCTGTTGTCCCTCAAATAGCTGGCTCTGTCTGTAGGTTTGCGATATACAGAAGTCTGTAGTTGGTTGTTCTTTATAGTAATGGTGGTGTCTAGAAAATGTACTTCATCCGGGGAATGGGTGAGTTTGAGGTTGATGGTCGGGTGGAAAGTATTGAAGTTGTCATAGAACTGTAGGAGGTCCTGTTCGCCAGAGGTCCAAATCAGGAGGATGTCATCGATGTAGCGAAGGTATGTAAGGGGTTTCAAGTGACAGGTGGACAGAAAGTCACTTTCCAGTTTTGCGCAGAACAGATCGGCATACTGTGGCGCCATCCGAGTACCCATAGCGGTCCCGGTTGTCTGGAGGTATGTGTCATTCCCAAATGTGAAGTAGTTATGGGTCAGAATAAATTCAATGCATTTAGTCACTGTCTCTGTGAGTGGCTCCTGCGATCCCAGAAAGTATCTGCAGGCTGAAATCCCATCCTCGTGGGGGATGTTTGTATAAAGTGACTCTACATCCATAGTTGCTAGTAGTGTTCCTGTAGGGAGGGGGCCAATGGCATTCAGTTTGTTTAGCAGGTCGGTGGTATCCTGGATATAGCTGGGTGTGTTCCTGACAAGTGGTTTTAGAATGCCCTCCACCCAGCCAGAGATATTCTCGGTAAGTGTGCCAGATCCAGAGATAATAGGGCGCCCAGGGTTACCCTCTTTGTGAATTTTAGGGAGCATGTAGAATGTGCCAGGTTTTGGGTTAGCTGGTATCAGGTCCAGAATTTGTTCTCTTGTGTGGATCGGGAGTGTTTTAATGATCCTGTTGAGTTCTCGCATGTAAACAAGAGAATGAACCTGCATCGCCACAGCATCACACGCGGAACAAGAGACAGTCCTGTTGGCGAACATTTCTCTGACTCTGGCCATAAGATGAACGATCTGAGGGTTGCCATACTCAAAGGTAATCTTAAAACCCCGAAAGAGAGACGGTTGCATGAATACAAATTTATGCAACTGTTCGGGACACTTAGCAGTGGCCTAAACAGAGATCGAAATTTTATGAGTCATTACTGACACTAGCGAACTCTCTTCCCATGAGCGCTAAAGGCCATGTCTGTACATACTGTGCTATATGTATGCACACACAGCTGTCTCTCACACATACTAATACTCCTTATTTTTCCATCCATATACACCAATAGGGACCACATAGTATCCACACACACTTTTAGTTGTGCTACAAACTCTCACATTTCCACACCCACCCACACCATTTATATCCCTCTCACTCCACACACACCTTGTGTAGAGCACTGTTTATACTGTGGGCTCTCCATTCATTTTTATTCACACTGATACACATACACACTCTTTCTTCACTTGCTTTCAGTTACCCTTTGACACCTCTAGCCATAAAACACATCCACACGGGGGAAGGACAAGAACAGATAACATTCCAAGAGACACTGTTTTTAAGTTATCCTTGCTTCATTCATTGTAACATCGCCGGAAGAAGAGATCAGTGTATCTCGAAAGCTCGCACAAATAAAAGCATTTCGTTAGCCACAGAACGGTATCATCTATTTATTTTTTGATTATTGAAGCTCGGCTAACACGGTACTGATACCTCTACATGTATATATATATATATATATATTAAGGTTATGGTGGGTCTATATATATATATATATATATATATATATATATATATATATATATATATATATATATATGTAAATACATATACATAATTTTTTTTTTAATTATTATTATCATTGTGTAGTGAGTTTGGGTTTTGAGATTGCTGTCTGGGATTGTGTATGTTATTGCTTGTTGCCCAATAAATGCACAGACCTTTATGATGTCACTGGAAAATACTGAAGGTATTTTAAAATGCAAGTTAACCCCTTGGTTGCTGTACTGTTAACACAACTGAGTAGGGGAAAAAAAGACTGTAAAGTGACAGTAAATATGGCCCACTATAACCACCTAGTAGAAACCCATTGTTATAATGTAGGTGCTAATTTAACTACTGACATAAACAAAAAAAGTACAATATATAGAAAAACAAGAAAAAGCCGAATTCGTTTTTCATTCCCTTTGTTCTTTCTCTTTCCTTCCCTCTCACACACACAGATTTATTCTGCCAGTCTTGTTTTATTAAGCTGACATTTAAGTGCCCTTTGTTACACCAACAACCAAACATTAACAGCAGATTTCAGAGCGGACTGGAAATCAATAATGATAGTATTTGTGTTATTCATTTGTACCAAAAAGCTCAACTTTAACATCTGTCACAACTTTATTTCGGGCTGAGAACAAGAGGGAGGTAATTTAATTTAAAAAAGCGCATGGTGTCGCGCATACCAGTGGCTTGAGCGATCCATGTCTATTGGGATTTCTATTTTGTGTGCGACGGGGAGGCATGGCCGTGATGTCATGTGAGCAGTTCGCTCTCATTGACAGAACCGCACGCATGACCCCGGCTGGCGCGCGGCAAAATCGAATTAATTTTGTTGGCTAAAAACACGGTCGCGCTTCGCTGCACGCTCTATAGCTTGCCTCAAAGAGCTGCAGCCTGTTCGCGCCAAGCGTGCACTCGTGCGCAGAATGGACGCGGCCTAAGAAAATGCAACTCGTTCTGTTAAAAAAGGACTAAACTTTAAGGAACACGTAGAAGGGCAAGTGCTATGGGAAGGGGTTATCTGGAGCTAGAAGTAGAGAGGAGTTAATTGATGCATATATTTTAATTGTATGTACAGTACCAAGTACTCCCGTGTTTCTTGCTGTTATGTAAGATACCTCCAGGGGGCCAACTTAAAAATCGGTTATAACTGGGTCAAAAAGAGTACATACTTCTAAGGACTGTTCACAGTTAATGGTGCAGGTGTAAGTGAGGAGAGGATACTCTGAGTTCCGTTCCCTGGAGAGGGCAAGCAAACAAGGAACGAGGGGGAGCGAGTGTTTAGGGAACAGTGACAATCAGAGTTCTAAGCATGAAAAATACACATACCTAACCTACAGTGAGGTTAGGTACAACGGGGGGGGGGGGATAAAAATAACACTCCATGATACTTACACGGCCAAGTGTAAGTACAGGTGCAACGAAGGATATCTGTGTTAATCCATCTCTCCTAACCCGGTCCAAAAAACAGGGAACAGTGATCGCTGGCAGGCAATGATGTGACGTTGGAGACTCTCACTCTGCCAATCTTTCCAATAGCTCCCGCGTGTGGTGGTGTAAAGATGGTGAGGCAGACGTGTTATCAACAAATCGATGAATTTATTGGTATAGATATAACAATGCATTCACATAAAAGCAAACTCCCAGGTCGGCGCCCGTAGTGAAGTGGCAAGCCCTGCAACGGAGGTCCCTGCCACCGCGTCCGAAAGACAGGGAAGTGGTGATGACGTGCGGCTGCTTACGACTGCTACGGAGGCCCCCGTGGGTCAAAAACAATCGGCTGGTAGAAGCTACACATTTCGCCGAGGCTTCGGCTTCATCAGGCTCAGAAATGTCCAATGAGGGGTCCGTACATCTTATGTAGACCCCCATGCTGATTGGAAACAGCCCTCGCCTGTCTCATGGTGGGAGGGATGGAGGCTGGCTATGCCTCCGTCGGTGCATCTAGCTGATTAAACATGCAGCTTTAGCTACTTAGCCTCTAGGAGGCATACAACTCTGTTTGAAACACATGAGGAATCTTTGTTCACATTAACCATTTGGGCCTCAAGGTCCTCCTAAAAATGGGACTATTTCTATGACCAAAATGAACAAGGAGTTGAAATAATAAATATAAACCTTGTTTAGCTAAGGCAATAAACACCTGCGTCTAAAACTAATTCATACAATTACTAATCTAGTTTACGTACAGAATATATGTATGTGGAGACATAATTCATAATTTCATTAACATATAACATAGTTAATGAGGGTAAGTACAGATAAAGTAAAAGTATGCCAAACAAGGCAAAAATGGCTAAAACACACAATGATGTAAAAATACAGAAATGTCTAAAACACATATTAGTACAAGTTAAAATACAAGACAATTAAATAAAATAAACTGAAAAACTAAAACAAACATAAAAATCTTTCATGTGGCTCGAAAAACTAATCAGGAATCCTAAAAGAAAAAACTTAATGTTAAAAGAGATACACCAGGGGACTTCCGGTGACGTCACCCGGCATGGACGGGTAAAAGAGGAGCTCCAGAGACCCGCGAGTAAAACAACGCAATAACCCGCACTTTCCCCCAAAATTACTGACTAAAACTTGCCCCCCCGGAAAGTTGAATAGCAGGGCAATGTCAAAGACAAAAAAAACGGGCAACCAAGGAGTTACCAGGTACTTCTCGCCACCTCAACGGGCTAAAGAGAGCACGATGGATCCCCAAGATGGCGACGAACTGCATTGCACCACTCTGCAATCCGGGAAAAAGGCCCAGTCGAAAGAGCGCCCTTCAGCACGCCCGGAACACACCATAACCCGGTCATACTTGGAGGAACTGCTGGCAGCAATGTCAGCAACTCTTCAATCCTCCTTCCAAACAGAACTTCGGACCGCAGTGAGCGACATACTGTAAGGAAAGAAATCTCAAGGCTAACCGAAAAAACAACCACCCTAGAGAACAAACTCACCGAATCTCTACAAAGACAGAGTGAAGCGGAGGAAGAGATCGTCCGCCTGGGAGAAGAGATCACCCTTCTTAAAGAAGGAATGGAGAAGCAAGAAAACCGTGACCGGCGCCAAAACATCCGCGTCCGGAACGTTCCTGAGTCAGTTACACAAGAACAACTCCGGCCTTACCTCCTGGAGCTCTTTAACTTGGTGTGCGGTGAGCTGGAGGAAAAAGAGGTCGAAATGGACAGGGCTCATCGTACCCTAGGACCTAAGTCTGACGACCCAAGGCGGAGAAGGGATATCATAATAAAAATGCACAAGTACTGTACACAACGAAAGAAAAGATCATCACGGCCTGTCGAGACATGGGTGAAATAATCTTTCAAAATGAAACCCTTCAAGTCTACAACGATCTCTCAAAGGCAACAAGAGACCGCAGGCGAGAACTAAAACCACTAACTAACCTGCTCCGTGAGAAAGGAATCCAATACCGATGGGGTTTCCCTTTCAGACTCACGGTCAACAAAAATGGATCCACGAAGCGAACACTCGATCCACGGGGGGGGGGGGCGGGGGCTCGCGGGTCGTTACCAGCGCCCAGCCTACCCACTAACGGACCACAGGACCCTGAGTCACAGGGAATTTGCCGACTCCTACGACCACAGATAACTGTGGCCCCGGGGGGCCACGCCGCCCAGGTCGATCTAGGGGACTCAAACTATAAGTTCAAATTGAGGTTCCGGAGTGTGTAAGTAGAATATTAAGCTGTTATACTTTAAATGTTATCTCGCTTCCCTCCCCCCCCAACCCAGACACGCACCCCCCCTTCCACCTCCCCCCCCATCCCATTCTGAGCGAGTTTTCACTGGTGGACGTGTGGAGCACCCAGCATCAGGGCCAGAGAGACTACACTTTTTACTCAGCACCTCACCAGACCTACTCTCGAATAGACCACTTCCTGGCCACCAAAAATGTGTTGGCGGCAACTACCAGCTCTGATATAGGACCAATCACATGGTCTGATCACGCCCCGATCACCTTAACCTTGTCAACCCCTTTTGAAAAAACAATAAATTACTCATGGAGGCTAAATGACTAATTACTCAACCATCCTGAGATAGAAAGGGAGATCAGATCCGCTATTCGAGACTACTTTCTTTTTAACTCAGGATCTGTTTCCTCACCAGCAATCCTATGGGAAGCCCATAAGGCAACCATCAGAGGGAAATTCATTTCCATCGCGTCCCACAGGAAAAAAGCCAGCCAAAAACTAATAAAGGAGCTTACAGATAATATCAAAACAATAGAGCAAACCCATAAAGCTAACCCCTCAAAAAAAAATATAAAACATTGACAACAGCCAGAGCAAAACTTAGACAAATCCAGCTGGAGGATGTTGAAAAGGCCCTCAAATGGACCAACCAACAATATTATGACAAAGGTAACAAGGCAGACAGACTCTTGGCCACTACATTAAGAGGGGTACATAAAAGGTCCCAAATTACGGCGATCAAGAGCAGGTCTGGTGAGATACAACATAATGACAGAAAAATAGCAGACGAATTTACAAAATTCTACACCGAACTCTACAACTTAAGATCTAAAAATGGCCGTCCTGAACCGATAGCATCCGAACTAATAACGCAATATTTAGACAAATGTCAACTCCCCACATTAACGGATGAGGAAAACACAGTCCTCAACGCTGAGATTTCAAAAGAGGAACTGGAAGTGGCGGTCAAATCACTAAAAATTACTAAGTCTCCTGGCCCTGATGGTTTCACCAATGTCTACTACAAAAGATTCTTGCCAGCACTATCCACGCATCTCTTAAAAATGTTTAACGACTTTATGGAAGGAAACCAAATCCCCCCATCAATGTCCCTGGCCACCCTGGCCATAATACATAAGGAAGGCAGGGACCCGATGCAATGTGGAAGCTATCGTCCAATCTCCCTTCTCAACTGTGATCTGAAATTATATAGCAAAATACTTGCAAATAGATTAAACCCCATCTTACCGAGACTAATAAATAATGACCAGGTAGGATTTGTCGCGGGCAGGCAGGCCTCAGACAACACTCGGAAGATAATAGATATTATTGAGCACGTCCACCTCACCGGGACCAAAGCATTACTTCTGAGTCTAGACGCAGAGAAGGCGTTCGATAGAATAGATTGGCTATTCATGGACCATGCTATGCGCAAATTTGGCTTTAAAGACGCATACCTAGAAGGGGTCGGCAGATTATACCAAAACCCGTCAGCAACAGTAAAATTGCCAGGGGGCAGTAACCAAAGATTCGAGATCACGAATGGAACTCGACAGGGATGCCCCCTCTCCTCTTTGCACTAACCATAGAACCCTTAGCATCAGCAATAAGAGCCAATAGAGACATCAAAGGAATAGAAATTGGACACAGGCAGCACAAAATATCACTATTCGCAGATGATGTCATCCTAACCCTTACACAGCCCCAAACCTCCCTACCTAATCACCAAAAAGAACTACAAGATTTTGGAGTTATATCGGGGTATAAAATTAACAACGACAAATCGGAAGCCCTAAATTTAAGCCTGCCAGAGCCAGAGGTGAAACTCCTCAAACTAAACTTTAATTATCGATGGAGCTCCTCGAGTATCAAATATTTGGGAGTTAAGATAGCGAGGACCTACCAATCCCTATATCAACAAAATTACCCGGCCCTGTTCCGGAAAATCAAACAGGAAAATCAAATTGCGACAGGAAGTAGTCTGGAATGCTAACCCAAACCAATACTGTTGGCTAGATATAGAAACGTACTATGCCGGGACGCCTTCACTGCCAGCTTGCCTTTGGTCCCTGAGCAGGGAAGACATGCAGAGTAGCAAATTTAAATTAGGCCGGATGAGACACACATGGGAGACCTGGACGAAATGTAAATTTAAATTTAAGCTCACAACACCTCATTCCCAACTTACACCAATTCATAAAAATCCAAAATTCCCCCCTGGCTGTGAGCCCAGACAATTGGATCAATTCAAAGCAAAAAATATTAGAGCGGTTGCCGACCTCTTGAGTTTTGGAGAGTTCCTGAGTTATCAAAATTTACAAACCAAATATGAAATAGTAGGGCTGAATGTCTTCAAGTACCTACAAATTCGGCACTTTGTTCAAACATTATCCCCAACGTTGGAATTTCCCCCTCTCACTGGTTTCGAGCGGCTCTGTAGAGAAACAGGCCACCAGAAAGGTCTCATAACACAAATGTACGCAGAATTGGAGAGGGCAGTAGAAGCCCCCACACATGACTATATGCTGCATTGGGCAGCAGAATTGGATATAGTTATAGACCGAGAGGACTGGGAAAGTATCTGGGAAACAGCTGCAGGAACTTCCATATGTACCACAATCAAAGAAAATATATATAAAATATTGTTTCGCTGGTATCTTACCCCAGTTAGAATAAATCAAATCTACCCCCAGGCGTCCGATCTATGCTGGAGAGGCTGCGGTCAAAAGGGGGACATGGCCCATATTTGGTGGACATGTCCGGAAATTCAGAAATACTGGGAAACTATACAAAAATTAATTGAAGAGGTCACAGACCTCAAAATCCCTATTGATCCGTTGACCTACCTGCTGGCCAGGCCCTTAGAAAACTTGGACCGACCAACAGGTAAATTAATCTCCTTCATTCTTACAGCGGCTAGATGTGCGGTGGCAGCCACCTGGAAGAAGGTGTCTCCCCCCTCAAAACAAACGGTAAAAAATAGGGTGCAAGAGGTGATGAATATGGAGAAATTGTCAGCTTTTCTGAAAAGATCTACTGACTCCTTTAATAAGACATGGGACCCATGGCTGACCCAAATGGCACCCCTACGTCATTAAACCACATAAGAGAAGAAAAGAAGAAAAATAGCTCAGAGGCTTTAGCGATAGAGACTGAGGACACGGGAAGCAACAGGCCTTCCCCCCCCCCCCTCTCCTCCCCCACCCGCCCTCTTCTCTCTCTTCCCCTTTTTTCTGTTTCAACACTCGCGCTCTCTGCGTAGCCCCTGGAGGGTCAGGGGAGCGTTGAGTCTTTCCCTTTCCTTCTGGTTTCTTTTACTGATAAAAAGGAGGAAAATATGTATTAGGCTGTATTAATGTTTATGACTTGAACACTGAAATGTTTAAATGCCTAATAAAAATTTTGGGGAAAAAAAAAAGAGATACACCAAATGTATAGAATCACGTGCAAATTGCATTGGTGAACAGAAGGAACATGAGGTATAAATAAAGAGAGCAAAATGGGGGAAGAAGGATAGCTGGGGGCCTGATGGATAGTCCACGTGATGGAAGACCAAGACATCAAAATCGACTATATGAATGCCCCAATGTCTAAATTTACGTTAAGGCCATGCGGGGCCTACATTTTCAGCTGATAGATCCAGAACGTCTCTCGTTGACAGAGACGTCTGAGTCTATCACCCCCTCTCCAGTTCTCCACCACTGCCTCAATCCCCCGGTAAATCAGTCCTGAGGGATCTCCCCCGTGTACAATACTAAAATGCTGGGAGACACTATGGGTTGTGAGACCTCTGCGGATGTTGCCCATGTGCTCCAGTATGCGAACCTTAAGACTCCTTGAAGTCCGGCCCACATACTGGAGACCACATGGGCACTCTAGGAGGTAGGCGACAAATGTCGTCTACAGTCTATAAAATGATCAGTCTTAAAAATCTTTTTAGTGCTGTTAGAGCAGAAATTGATCTTCTCTTTTGATGCTTGTTTACAAGCTTTACAGTTAAAACAGTTAAAAAAAAACACGGGTTTGGGCATCCAATGCGCAGGTTTTGCTGATGTTTCCTTTCTAAAGATACTTGGTGCCAATTTCCCTTTTATACTTTCTGCTTTTTTTTAAATAACTCTTGGGGCCTCTGGTAAATAATCTTTTAGCACCGTGTCTTTCCGTAGGATATGCCAGTGTCGTTGTAAAATATTGTTGGTTTTATGGGCCTCTCGATTATAATTAGTAACAAAAGGCACTACATATTCAAGACTATTTGTATTTGTCTTAGACACCAGGGGATCTTCTTTAGGCAGCTGGGCGGTTTTATAGAGGGCTTTCTCAATGATAGCTGTTTTGTAGTTCCTCTCCTCAAATTTTGTTTTTAGTAGATTTGCCTGTTCCTTGAAAACATCATCCTCCCTAAAGTTACGGCGAATACGAGGAGAGGAACTACAAAACAGCTATCATTGAGAAAGCCCTCTATAAAACCGCCCAGCTGCCTAAAGAAGATCCCCTGGTGTCTAAGACAAATACAAATAGTCTAGAATATGTAGTGCCTTTTGTTACTAAGTATAATCGAGAGGCCCATAAAACCAACAATATTTTACAACGACACTGGCATATCCTACGGAAAGACACGGTGCTAAAAGATTATTTACCAGAGGCCCCAAGAGTTATTTAAAAAAAAAGCAGAAAGTATAAAAGCGAAATTGGCACCAAGTGTCTTTAGAAAGGAAACATCAGCAAAACCTGCGCATTGGATGCCCAAACCCGTGTAACATCACAAAAAAGATTTTTAAGACTGATCATTTTATAGACTGTAGGACGACATTTGTCGTCTACCTCCTAGAGTGCCCATGTGGTCTCCAGCATGTGGGCCGGACGTCAAGGAGTCTTAGGTTCGCATACTGGAGCACATGGGCAACATCCGCAGAGGTCTCACAACCCATAGTGTCTCCCAGCATTTTAGTATTGTACACGGGGGAGATCCCTCAGGACTGATATACCGGGGGATTGAGGCAGTGGTGGAGAACTGGAGAGGGGGTGATAGACTCAGACGTCTCTGTCAACGAGAGACGTTCTGGATCTATCAGCTGAAAACGTAGGCCCCGCATGGCCTTAACAAAGATTTAGACATTGGGGCATTCATATAGTCGATTTTGATGTCTTGGTCTTCCATCACGTGGACTATCCATCAGGCTCCCATCTACCCTTCTTCCCCCATTTTGCTCTCTTTATTTATACCTCATGTTCCTACTGTTCACCAATGCCATTTGCACGTGAGTCTATACATCTTTTAACATTAAGTTTTTTCTTTTCTTTTAGGATTCCTGATTAGTTTTTCGAGCCACATTAAAGTTTTTATGTTTGTTTTAGTTTTTCAGTTTATTTTATTTAATTGTCTTGTATTTTAACTTGTACTAATATGTGTTTTAGACATTTCTGTATTTTTACATCATTGTGTGTTTTAGCCATTTTTGCCTTGTTTGGCCTATTTTTACCTTATCTGTACTTACCCTCATTAACTATGTTATATGTTAATGAAATGATGAATTATGTCTCCCCATACATATATTCTGTACGTAAACTAGATTAGTAATTGTATGAATTAGTTTTAGACGCAGGTGTTTCTTGCCTTAGCTAAACAAGGTTTATATTTATTAATTCAACTCCTTGTTCATTTTGGTCATAGAAATAGTCCCATTTTTAGGAGGGCCTTGAGGCCCAAATGGTTAATGTGAACAAAGATTCCCCATGTGTTTCAAACAGAGTTGTATGCCTCCTTGAGGCTAAGTAGCTAAAGCTGCATGTTTAATCAGCTAGATGCACCGACGGAGGCATAGCCAGCCTCCATCCCTCCCACCTTGAGACAGGCGAGGGCTGTTTCCAATCAGCATGGGGGTCTACATAAGATGCACGGACCCCTCATTGGACATTTCTGAGCCTGATGAAGCCGAAGCCTCGGCGAAACGTGTAGCTCCTACCAGCCGATTGTTTTTGACCCACGGGGGCCTCCGTAGCAGTCGTAAGCAGCCGCACGTCATCACAACACTTCCCTGTCTTTCGGACGCGGTGGCAGGGACCTCCGTTGCAGGGCTTGCCACTTCACTACGGGCGCCGACCTGGGAGTTTGCTTTTATGTGAATGCATTGTTATATCTATACCAATAAATTCATCGATTTGTTGATAACACGTCTGCCTCACCATCTTTACACCACCACACGCGAGTGTGAGTCTCCAACGGCACATCATTGCCTGCCAGGGATCACTGTTCCCTGCTGTTTGGACCGGGTTAGGAGAGATGGATTAACATAGATATCCCTCGTTGCACCTGTACTTACACTTGGCCGTGTCAGTATCGGGGAGTATTATTATTATTATTATTCCCTCCCCCCCCCCCCCCGTTGTACCTAACCTCACTGTAGGTTAGGTATGTGTATTTTTCGTGCTTAGAACTCCGATTGTCACTGTTCCCTAAACCCTCGCTCCCCCTTGTTCCTTGTTTTGCTTCTCCTGTCCAGGGTTTCGGATAATCCCTATTGGGGTCGTAGCATTAGGGTTTTGCATCAACCTAGGTCTCCCTTCATCACTGCCTAGGGGCACCTTTCATTATTCACTGGTAATATAGACCTTTTGTCACTTTTTTGCTGGATTTGCTTTTGCAGGTTAGCACCTAGGTTTTTCGGTTTTTCCCTGGAGAGGGCAGAAGTATCTGTTTCCTACGATCCGTCTTGATCAGGGCTGGGCAAATCCAGTCCTCAAGGGCCACCAACAGGTCAGGTTTTCAGGATATACATGCTTAAGCACAGGTGGCTCAAATCCGTCCCAACTTCAGCACAGGTGGCTCAATCAGTCCCAGCTTCAGCACAGTTGGCTCAATCAGTCCCAGCTTCAGCACAGGTGGCTCCATCAGTCCCAGCTTCAGCACAAATGGCTCAATCAGTCCCCGCTTCAGCATAGGTGGCTTAATCAGTCCCAGCCTCAGCATACGTGACTCAATCAGTTGCTCAGTCTTTGACTGAGCCACCTGTGCTGAAGCAGGGATATCCTGAAAACCTGAACTGTTGGTCGCCCTTGAGGATTGGAGTTGGTCATCCCTGGGCTAGATCCAGCCGCAGCGCAATAAAAATCACATGAATAAGAGGATTAAATATTTCAGGGCATGGATGCCTCCACCTGAAGTGGCAAGTACAATTTGTATGGTGACTGAATACAGGCCTCCAGGACAAAAAAAATAAAATCAATTACAATAAGCATTAACCTTTTCAGTGCACTTATGGTATACCATATTCGTCATGGGCAATCTAGCGCTAAATGCAATACCCTGTACGGGAGCCAGAAAGTTCAGCCAGGAATTGGATAAAAGATAAAACAAAACATGTCTTTAAAATATCTGTAACAAGACTCTGCAAGACAAGGTATATGGGGGAGAAAGAGAGAGAGGTGGGGAAACAGGGCGAGAAGGGGGAAGAGAGAGAGAGGGGGGAAGAGAGAGAAGGGGGAAGAGAGAGAGGGGGAAGAGAGAGAGAAAGGGGAAGAGAGAGAGAAGGGGAAGAGAGAGAGGGGGGGAAGGGAGAGAGAGGAGGGAAGAGAGGGAGGGAGAAGTGAGAGAGAGGAGGGAAGAGAGAGGGGAAGAGAGAGGGGGAGAGGGGAAGAGAGAGAGGGGGGAAAGAGAGAGAGGAGAGGGGGAAGAGAGAGGAGGGAAGAGAGGGAAAGATAGAGGGGGGAAGAGAGAGAGAGAAAGAGAGAGAAGGGGGAAGAGAGAGGGGGGGGAGAGAGAGAAGGTGGAAGAGAGAGAGAGAAGGGGGAAGTGAGAGAGGGGGGAAGAGAGAGAGAGGGGGAGGGAGAGAGAGGAGGGAAGTGAGAGAGGGGGAAGGGAGAGAGAGGAGGTAAGAGAGAGGGGAAGAGAGAGGGGGAGAGGGGAAGAGAGAGAGGGGGGAAAGAGAGAGATAGAGAAGAGAGAGAAGGGGGAAGTGAGAGAGGGGGGAAGAGAGAGAGAGGGGAGAGGGAGAGAGAGGAGGGAAGTGAGAGAGGGGGGAGGGAGAGAGAGGAGGTAAGAGAGAGTCGAAGAGAGAGGGGGAGAGGGGAAGAGAGAGAGGGGGGAAAGAGAAAGATAGAGAAGAGAGAGAAGGGGGAAGAGAGAGAGGGGGAAACTGGGAGAGAGAGGTGGGGAAACAGGGAGAGAAGGGGGAAGAGAGAGAGAGACGGGGGTAAGAGAGAGAGAGAAGGGGGAAGAGAGAGAGAAGGGGGAGAGAGAGAAGGGGGGAGAGAGAGAAGGGGGGGAGAGAGTGGGGGGAAGAGAGAGAGAGAAGGGGGAAGAGACAGAGAAGGGGGAAGAGAGAGGGGGGGAAGAGAGACAAGGGGAAGAGAGAGAAGGGGAAGAGAGAGAGAGAGAGGGGGAAGAGAAAAGGAGGGAAGAGAGAGGAGGGAAGAGATAGGGGAAGAGAGAGAGGGGGGAGGGGAAGAGAGAGAGGGGGAAGAGAGAGAGGGGGGAAGAGAGAGGAGAGGGGAAGAGAGTAAGGGGGAATAGAGAGGAGGGAAGAGAGAGGGGAAAGATAGAGGGGTGAAAGAGAGATAGGGGGATGAGAGAGAGCGGGGAAGAGAGAGAGGGGGAAGAGAGAGAGGGGGGGAAGAGAGAGAGGAGACGAGAGAGATGGAAGAGAGAGAGGGGGAAGAGAGAAGGGGGAGAAGATAGAGAAGGGGGAGAAGATAGAGAAGGGGGAGAAGAGAGAGAGGGGGAAGAGAGAGAGTTGGGAGAGGAGAGAGTGGGGGGATAGAAGAGATAGAGAGAGAAGGGGGCGAGAGAGAGGGGGGGGAGAAGAGAGAGAGGGGGAGAAGAGAGAGGGAGGGGGAAGAGAGAGGGAGGGGGGATGAGAGAGAGGGGGGGAGAAGAGAGAGAGAGGGGGGGGAGAAGAGAGAGAGGGAGGGGGAAGAGGGAGGGGGAAGAGGGAGGGGGAAAAGAGAGGAGGGGGGAAGAGAGAGGGGGGGGGGGATAGATTTTTATTACCAAATGCTGTGTATATCCCCTCAAACACTTTACAAAATAGAGGAGCGCAGAGAAAGAACCGTGTTAGAGAAAATCCACTTTATAATGTAGGATAGCAATTAAAAACTTACATATAGTAAAATGACATAGATGGCGCGCTTCCCCCACACCATTCATGGATGTAAAGACTAGACTGGACCCAGAGTACTGTATGTGCTCTAGGACAGTTCCAACCAGACCCGCAATCGGTCGCCAACCCGACAGCAGCCAGAGCAAACTGTACCAAGGTGCACCCCAAGCCTCAACGCTCAAGCAAGTCACAGGGGGAGGAACCACAGCCATGTCCTGACATATGATGTCACAATGTCCTACATAAGAACAGGTTAACTCTACGCATTTCGCGTTACTCACGCTTGTTCAGGAAATGTGCCAAGTGTACTGGGTACTGCCATTTATATAGAGACAAAAATTATGCTATCGGCCCAGACATATCAACCAAAATACAATCACCAGACAATTATTCTCACATAAACAAATACAGTTAATTACATATTTAAACACAACACATAGACATCCAAGAAAAAGAGAACACAGGAGCGCACCAAGGTAAGAGTAGTATAGTGTAATACAAAAAATAGATCAGTAAACACCTACATATAATAAAACTTAAATTAATCCAGATCTAGGCGATATCCTCTTCTGTCAGGCACCACTTGAGAGGGTATGCAGGGGTGATGTTCAATTCCCTCCAGATGGCAGTCCTGCGCGCTGGGGCTGGCTCTGTAGCACTGGCTGCAATCTAGCCTCCACGAGTGTAAGCATGGTAAGGGGCAAAGTGTGCATGCATGGGAAAGAAGCCCTCTGTAGCCATCTGTGGATACCTGTCCGTTTAGGTACTCGCGACCGGAAAAGATACACTTGTGTGCATGCCAGCTACCAAGGTGAGTAGAAGCTGGTTACACAATTCGCGATGCGTTTCGTATATCAAGTATACTTCATCAGGCGTATAGGAAGCAAGAGCGCGGATTGGACATTCTCTGACAACACATAGACATATCAACATAAAAATAAGTAAAACATTAAAAAAACTTTTTTTAAATTTAACATTAATAAAACGATATACTCATAAAATCACCACATATAATCAATTACTCCTAATTAATTATCCACCAAATGCCTATTATTACTCACCACTTGGTGTGGGGTTTACACCTCAAACACACCTTCAAATTAAATACAGTATAGAGAGAGCCCTATACTCACATCAACCTCTACACACTCAGGAATACTTCTACACATATCAACTTCTACACACTCAGGAATACTTCTACTCACATCAACCTCTACACACTCAGGAATACGTCTACACACATCAACCTCCACACACTCAGGAATACTTCTACTCACATCAACCTCTACACATTCATGAATACCTCTACTCACATCAACCTCTACACACTCAGGAATACTTCTACTCACATCAACCTCTACACACTCAGGAATACTTCTACTCACATCAACCTCTACACACTCAGGAATACTTCTACTCACATCAACCTCTACACACTCAGGAATATGTCTACACACATCAACCTCCACACACTCAGGAATACTTCTACTCACATCAACCTCTACACACTCAGGAATACTTCTACTCACATCAACCTCTACACACTCAGAAATACTTCTACTCACATCAACCTCCACACACTCAGGAATACTTCTACTCACATCAACCTCTACACACTCAGGAATACTTCTACTCACATCAACCTCTACACACTCAGGAATATGTCTACACACATCAACCTCCACACACTCAGGAATACTTCTACTCACATCAACCTCTACACACTCAGGAATACTTCTACTCACATCAACCTCTACACACTCATGAATACTTCTACTCACATCAACCTCTACACACTCAGGAATACTTCTACACACATCAACCTCTACACACTCCGAAATACTTCTACTCACATCAACCTCTACACACTCAGGAATACTTCTACTCACATCAACCTCTACACACTCAGGAATACTTCTACTCACATCAACCTCTACACACTCAGGAATACCTCTACTCACATCAACCTCTACAGAGAGGTTGATGTGAGTAGAAGTATATCTGAGTGTAGAGGTTGATGTGAGTAGAATTATTCCTGAGTGTGTAGAGCAGGCCTGCACAACACGCGGCCCGCGGACTGCATGCGGTCCGCCTGCACTCACTGTACGGCCCGCGGCGGCTTTCTGCTCTCCCCCTCCCTCCCGTGTCCACTCTCCCGCGCCCCCCCCTGCAAGCCCGCTGTCACCATCCCCCGCGAGCCCGCTGTCACCCTCCCCCGTGAGCCCGCTGTCACCCTCCCTGCTAGCCCGCTGTCCCCTTCTCCCATGAGCCCACTCTCCCCCTCGCAGGGTAGCAGCGCGCTCTAGCATTGAGGCACTTTCTGCCTGCTGCTTGGTAGAGCGTGCGTGCACTCCTGCCTCTCTGCCGCCGCCTCCTCCACCGCAAAACCAAGGTAAGGTAGGGAGGGGGGGGGGGCGATTTGAAGTGCAGGGGGGGGCGATTTGAAGTGCAGGGGTGTGGGCGATTTGAAGTGCAGGGGGGGGCGATTTGAAGTGCGGGGGGGCGATTTGAAGTGAAGGGGGGCGGTTTGAAGTGCAGGGCGGGCGGTTTGAAGTGCAGGGGGGGCGATTTGAAGTGCAGGGGGGGGCGGTTTGAAGTGCAGGGGGGGCGGTTTGAAGTGCAGGGGGGTGATTTGAAGTGCAGGGGGGGCGATTTGAAGTGCAGTGTGGGGCGATTTGAAGTACGGGGGGGCGATTTGAAGTGCGGGCGGGGTGATTTGAAGTGTGAGGGGCGGTTTGAAGTGCGGGGGGGGTGGTTTGAAGTGCGGGGGGGCGATTTGAAGTGCAGGGGGGCATTTTGAAGTGCGGGGGGGTTGATGTGAGGTGGAGGGAGGGTTGATGTGAGGTGCTGGGGGCTTAATGTGAGGTTCTGGGGCTTGATGTGTGGTGCAGGGTGGGTTGATGTGAGGTGCTAGGGGGGTTGATGTGAGGTGCTGGGGGGTTAATGTGAGGTGCTGGGGGCTTGATGTGAGGTGCAGGGGGGTTAATGTGAGGTGCTGGGGGCTTGATGTGAGGTGCAGGGGGGGTTGATGTGTGGTGCAGGGGGGGTTGATGTGTGGTGCATGGGGGTTGATGTGTGGTGCATGGGGGTTGATGTGAGGTGCAGGGGGGTTGATGTGAGGTGCAGGGGGAGTTGATGTGACGTGCAGGGGGAGAGTGATCGGAGGTGCAGGGGGAGAGTGATGTGAGGTGCTGGGGCTTGTTGTGGAGTGCTGGGGGGTTAATGTGAGGTTCTGGGGCTTGATGTGTGGTGCAGGGTGGGTTGATGTGAGGTGCTGGGGGGGTTGATGTGAGGTGCTGTGGGGTTAATGTGAGGTGCTGGGGGCTTGATGTGAGGTGCAGGGGGGTTAATGTGAGGTGCAGGGGGGGGTTGATGTGTGGTGAATGGCGGTTGATGTGAGGTGCAGGGGGGTTGATGTGAGGTGCAGAGGGAGTTGATGTGAGGTGCAGGGGGAGAGTGATGGGAGGTGCAGGGGGGAGAATGATGTGAGGTGCAGGGGGGAGAATGATGTGAGGTGCAGGGGGGCGATTTGAAGTGCGGGCGGGGTGATTTGAAGTGTGAGGGGCGGTTTGAAGTGCGGGGGGGGTGGTTTGAAGTGCGGGGGGGCGATTTGAAGTGCAGGGGGGCATTTTGAAGTGCGGGGGGGTTGATGTGAGGTGGAGGGAGGGTTGATGTGAGGTGCTGGGGGCTTAATGTGAGGTTCTGGGGCTTGATGTGTGGTGCAGGGTGGGTTGATGTGAGGTGCTAGGGGGGTTGATGTGAGGTGCTGGGGGGTTAATGTGAGGTGCTGGGGGCTTGATGTGAGGTGCAGGGGGGGTTGATGTGTGGTGCAGGGGGGGTTGATGTGTGGTGCATGGGGGTTGATGTGTGGTGCATGGGGGTTGATGTGAGGTGCAGGGGGGTTGATGTGAGGTGCAGGGGGAGTTGATGTGACGTGCAGGGGGAGAGTGATCGGAGGTGCAGGGGGAGAGTGATGTGAGGTGCTGGGGCTTGTTGTGGAGTGCTGGGGGGTTAATGTGAGGTTCTGGGGCTTGATGTGTGGTGCAGGGTGGGTTGATGTGAGGTGCTGGGGGGGTTGATGTGAGGTGCTGTGGGGTTAATGTGAGGTGCTGGGGGCTTGATGTGAGGTGCAGGGGGGTTAATGTGAGGTGCAGGGGGGGGTTGATGTGTGGTGAATGGCGGTTGATGTGAGGTGCAGGGGGGTTGATGTGAGGTGCAGGGGGAGTTGATGTGAGGTGCAGGGGGAGAGTGATGGGAGGTGCAGGGGGGAGAATGATGTGAGGTGCAGGGGGGAGAATGATGTGAGGTGCAGGGGGGAGAATGATGTGAGGTGCTGGGGCTTGTTGTGGAGTGCTGGGGGGTTAATGTGAGGTGCTGGGGGCTTGATGTGAGGTGCAGGGGGGTTAATGTGAGGTGCAGGGGCGGTTGATGTGTGGTGCAGGGGGGGTTGATGTGGGGTGCTGGGCGGTATTGTGTGTTTGATGTGGAGGGGGAGTATTATGTGTGTGGGTGAGGGGGAGAGATGGGGGTACGAGAGATAGGGAGTATCGCAAAGGTTGATAGTGAGGGGTTCTGGGGGAGATATGTGGATGATGATGAAGGGTGCTGGGGGAGATATATGAGGATGATGATGATGAGGTGCTGGAGGAGAGATGATGATGATGATGATGATGATGATGATGATGATGATGATGATGATGATGATGATGATGATGATGATGATGATGATGATTTTACCCGTGCGGACCAATTTTTTTTTCCTTGGCGCAGTTCGGCCCTTCTCACATTACGAGTTGTGCAGACCTGCTCTACACACTCAGGATGAAGGCACCAACAGGTCGGGTTTTCAGAATATCCCTGCATCATCACAGGTGGCTCAATCAGCCCCTGCTTTAGCACAGGTGGCTCAATCACAGGTTCAGTCTTCAACTGAGCCACTGATTGTGCCACCTGTGCTGAAGCAGGGATATCATGAAAACCTGACCTGTTGGTAGCTCTTGAGGACTGACGTTGGCTACCCCTCTGCTAATGTAATACACCACGAAGAAGACATACGAGCTCGCTAGAACTCAACTACCAAGAGACCCTGCTCCAACATCCAAAGCTATTTCCAAACCATTAATCTCATTCCAGCCAGAAAATGAAGTGCAGTGTGAGCCCGTGGTACAATATATGCATTATCTTCCCAATGCAAGTAATGGCTTTGATGCATTTTTGCCAGATGACAGAAGTAAATTATGAGTTTGGCTCACAAAGCCCGGACCCAATTAACAAGACATAAAAATATCATGATGGGCTTATCTCTCACATGTTAAAACATTATGGAGGTGGGGGGAGGGGGGTCTTTTTTACTTTGCACAGTCTTTTCTACTTGGGCAACAAGACTGTCAGATTTATCCATCAAAACATATATCTGTCCTCACCGCAAAAACAAATAATCATGAATATCTGCATCAGATACCTGCAAAAATAACACTCGTGGTCCATTTGTATGTCAGGCAGGTCTGCAGCCCTATGTGAACAAATATCGAGCGCAAATATCGTATTTAAAAGAAGATATAAAATAAATGAGAAAAACAGGAGGTATAAATACTGTCATGTAATGGGTGCCGCTCCTGAGATGGATTCAATCCAGATCCATAGAGACAATGAGGGCAGAAGATCGGGTGCGCACTCACATCCAGGTAGGTATATACTATATATAAAAACTGGGAAAAACACAATAGAGTACAGAAAGGGGAGAAAGTTCCCGAATGATACACAGAAGTAATCCTACTCACTTTTATTGTGAGCAGTAAGGGCCTTGCGGTTGTTAGGAGTAACCAACTCAGGTCGCAGATCGTCAGGAGGCTGGAGAGGAGATTTCCAAAATATGGATGAGAGAACACAAGGTGTAGTGCAGATTGCTTTATGATAATAAAAATATTGCACTCACAAACATAGATGGGTTTTAAGCAGTGGGACCACAGTGAGGGGAAGTCCAGCACTCTTTTACTCTCAGGAAAACCCTGTGTCGGCCGTCCACAGCAGTTCACCGGATACAAGGAGCCAATCCTGGGTGGGCAATCCCTCACGGAACACCAATGCTCAGCACACCTCCTGTCTTTCCTAGAGATGGGAGAACCAGTCCCAGTGCTTTTCCTGGATTTATCCAAATGTGCCACTCAAAATCCGTTCCGCGGTGTAAAATCCACGGGCAGATTCTTACAGTTTAAAGCTACGTGGATTAATCCAGAACCGCTATTGGATATAACCCGCTGGTGGATTTTAACAAAACATCTACGGGTTCCGCAATCCGCGGATGGATTGTCCGTGTTAAAAAGAAAAGGAGAAAAAGGGCGCGTGTGCCGAGCATGCACATTTGAAGTGAAACTTCTTTGTCTTTTTTCACTGTTTTGTCACACAAATTGTATTTGTGATGGTGATGTTTTTAATTAAAAATCAAAACCCAATTTCAGTGACAAAACGCAAAGAAGTTTGACTAAGAACGCGCGTGTTGGACAAGGTTGGGCCGATGTGTCAAAATTTGAGCCATAAATTCTTCAGTCATTTAACCACAATCCAAACCACAGACGGATATACGAAGGTGCTTTGGACACTAAGAGTAACCGCCATCATTCCCCCACCCCCCCTCCTACCCCACCACCGTTTGTCATTAGACCCGGACACAAATGTGTATTTTACATTCGTTTTTGAATTTGACAATGTTGGATTTGCACACGCGAGCACTGAGCCCCTCCACTTTGTCACTGTTCTTGTTCACATTGTGGGATTGCGAGGGAAGGGAGCAGGGAAGGGAGCAGGGAAGGGAGCAGGGAAGGGAGCAGGGAAGGGAGCAGGGAAGGGAGCAGGGTGTGTTGGGCTGGTGCTGGGTGGTGGGGATAAGAAAGCAGGTAGGGCCCTTGAGGCAGGGAGTAGGGTGACAGCACAGGAGGTGACAGCAGGGAGGGACAGAGATTTATTTTTGGGGTGGGGGAAGTTTAATTCTTATTTTTGTTATGGAAAGTGGTGGCAGGGACAGAAGGGCCTCTGCTGGTGGCAACAAACAGTAACGGCGCTGGTGCTAAAGCTCATTATGTGTATTTACATGCTTTCAAAGAATGCGTCTATTGTAAGTATGTTTCTTACCGTTTTAATAGATAAAGTATCCTTTTTCATATTGATCTGAGCTGTGGTACCTTGTATTCTTTTCCATTGAAGAAAGACATTCCCACATTACTGTATCATCACAGAAAAGGCCACAGTTTGGAAAGGCAAGTTTTTTATTGCCACATTGTGAGTAGATAACCTATAAGGGCCAAGATTCCCATCATAAAGCCTGATTTACAGTAGAGCCGGAAGTGCGCGTTAAACCTGCACTGCTGGCTGGAGGCATCGGGAGGCGACAGAGAGGCGCGGTGGAGGTGTGGCCATGACATCATGTGGGCGGTTCACCCCATTGGCCGAACCGCTCACGTGACGCGGCCGTGACGTGTCCGTCGCCCACGGAGAACAATTTGGAAAATCTGTGCAAAAATCACACGCCTGGACGTGCCTTTATTTCTCTATATATGTTTGTTCCGGCAGCGTGCGTCATTGTGCGCATGCGCACCGCCTTTATAAGTACTGCCTAACACTACCAGCGGTGGAAAAACTTTGCTGCACTATGATGTGTTCCTGTTTTTTTATGGTGAGCTCTTTTGTTCCCACGGGAATTTGGAGATACAATTCACGAGGAACTTCTGGAGACGGTTTCCTTCCGGAGGGTTTGAGCAGCTTCTACCTGTATCATTGTGTCACTATTTCACATACTGTAAGTCACAGATAATTGGTCACACATTTTGTCAGCAGTGTATTATTTCACCTGTCTGCGTTAGACAGATGTATTATACATGTGTTACACTTATACACTGATTAATAAAAAACTATAGTATTATTAACATTATGAATTGCATGTGGAACAAATAGGAGTGCCAATCCCCGTACCTCCTTTTGGGAGAGTTTGCTTTGTCTGGTACCCGCAGTAGTACAGGCGCGGCACCTCCTGTAGTTGTGTGCTAAAGCTGCTTCACCTCTGGCTGTACTGTACGTGCTGTGGTAGCGGAACAGGCTGTGTCTGAGTTTAGCTTGGGGGAGGTAATAATTCCACCTTCTTCAGCCTCACTCTTTGGAAGTAGTTAAAAATGATTGAGGGGGGGGGGGTTCTCCACTCTATCTTTAAATTAACAATGCATCATTAGTCAACCCAAAGAAGGAGACTGTGGTCAAACACTTTGCCAGTTTACAAACAGTCTGATCAAAAACGAGATTAGGTAAAGATCATAAAAAAAACTTCAAAGAATTTGGATACTATGGAGACATTAAAAGTAAAAGAAAATATGTAAATACCGGTTTGTCTAATTTGTTTAAAATGGTGTTCATCATCATCATCATCATCATCATCATCATCATCATTATCATCATCATCATCATCATCATCGTCATCCCTTATTCAGTATGGCACTGCCATCTAGTGGCTTCGATAAGTGACTTAATAGTTTTAAAGTGCACTTTACAAGAGATTTTGCATGTGCATCTATTCAGAATGACAAAATCGCCTGTAAACGCTTTTTTTTTACCAGCGTTATCACTCTTGCAAAAACAAACCAAGCGGTAGGTCAAATAAAGCGGAAACTCGCATTTATATTGTATTATTTATTTAATAATAAACTGCCATTCAGCTAAATCCGAGATGCAAATCGCGGTTGAAAAACTACTGAAGGATGGTGAGGTAGGAATTGCGATTTGCGCTCGACGGAGCATAATTTTTTTTTATTTCATAGGATTGAAGCCGGGGGTCTCCGGAGCTGACCCGCATTAATCTTAGCTCCGGGAACCCCCTGCTTCCCGAGGTACAGACCCCCGTATGGGGCGCCGGTATCTCCTGCAAGTTTAAATGTCCTGGTCACATGGGCCGTGATGCGGGACATTTAAACTTGTATGAGATACGAAGGTCGGGACCTCGGGAAGCAGGGGGTTCCCAGAGCTGAAAGTAATGCGGGCCAGCTCCAGAGACCCCCTGCTTCAATCCTAGGTTATTCAAATAAAAAAATACAGTGCAATCGCCTGTGAGAGCTGTGCAGGGAGATACAGTTTCTCTATGTTCAGGGAGATCGCCTGTGAGAGATGTGCAGGGAGATGCAGTTCTCTCTGTGCAGGGAGGTCACCTGTAAAAGCTGTGCAGGGAGATGCAGCTCTCTCTGTGCAGGGTGATAGCCTGTAAGAGCTGTGCTGGGAGATGCAATTTCTCTCTGTGCAGGGAGATCACCTGAGAGCTGTGCAGGGAGATGCAGTTTCTCTCTGCTCTCTCAGTGCAGCTCTTCCAGACTGATATGTAGGGAAATAGCATGGGGCATTTGGCTTGTAAAGCAAATACAAACTAATGGGGTACGTCCAGTGGTGGGATTCAAAAATTTTAGCAACAGGTTCTCTCTCTCCAGGGGGGTGGTGGGGATGGTGGGATTAATGGGGGGGTGGTGGGGATGGGGGGGTGATGTGGGGGGGATGGGGGGGGGTGATGGGGGAGGGGGTGGTGGGGATGGGGATGGGGAGGGGAGACCGCACCGCCCTGTCAGAGTGAAAAATGAAAAACAACAAGATTTAATTGAAATAAATTATTTATTTGCCTTTCGTAAAATATTGCTACTTGATTGTCGTTAGACTGTTTCTTTTGTCCAGGGCAGAGACAGACCAGGGAGGGCAGAGACTGACCATGGAGGGCAGAGACAGACCAGGGAGGGCATAGAGAATCCTTCTCACATCTCCCCCAGTTCCTTTCACACCTCCCCCCAAGTCCCTCCCACACCCACTCTCACACCTCCCACAGTCCCTCTCACACCTCCCCCCCAGTCCCTCCCACACCCCCTCTCTCACCTCCCCCAGTCCCTCCCACACCTCCCCCCCAGTCCCTCCTGCACCTCCCTCAAACCTCCATCTGTCCCTCTCTCCCCCACTCCCTCTCACACCACTCCCATCCCCCCTCACACCGCCCCCAGCGCCCCCTCACATCACCCCCACTCCCTCACATCGCCCCCCAGTCCCTCTCACACCGCCCCCCAGTCCCTCACACCTCCCCCCAGTCACCCCTCACATCGCCCCCGAGTCCCTCTCACACCTCCCCCCAGTCCCTCTCACACCTCCCCTAGCCCCCCCTCACATTGCCCCGAGTCCTTCTCACACCTCCCCCCAGTCCCTCTCACACCTCCCCTAGCCCCCCCCTCACATCGCCCTTGAGTCCCTCTCACACCTCTCCCCACTCCTTCTCAGATCTCTCCCTCCCCACCTCCATGCCTCCTGGCTAGTATAACCATATTTGTCCCGGCAAAAACTGGACAAAATATCACGCATGCAAAGTAGTTTACTGGTTACTCATGCGCAATTGGAGCTGGCCGGTCGCGTATGCGCAAGAGCAGTTGTCAATTGCCGATCGTGCATGCGCAGTTGGCGCTCACCAAGGGTCCAGAAAACCAGGACAGCAGCCGAAAAAGTCAGGACAGAGTCCTAAAAACTGTGACTGCCCAGGCTAAACTGGTACATTAGGTCACTCTACCCGTCTCTTCTATCTCCCGGTTTTGCCGTCCCTGCAGCGAGGCCGCGGTAAAACACCAGTGGAGTCAAATGTCCCAGACTACCATCAGATCGCTATTTTCCTACTGCAGAGTCTGATCAGAGAAGATCAGAAAAAAGTTCCCCAAATGCTGCACTCAAACTATTAAAGTATTAAACCTGGTATTGGTGTCTTATTCGGAAGGTAAATATCTACCAATAAGAGAGACTGGTCATGAGAACTACCTCTAAGGGGGGGGTGTAGGCGGACGCTCACAGAGGTATACAAGGGAGACTGATTATAGTGAAATTAAGTAAGCCTTTTATTGCGCCTGTTTCCTTAACATCAGGAAACCATCCAAACAAGGGGTAAACAAAGCTTCTATTCACTTGGGAGTATTTCTAGTGAAATACTATGCAGTTCACAACTCCCTTAGATAAGCATGTCTCCCAGCCCCAAACATATAGCATGAATTAAGCAGATATAAGAAGTCTCATAAATGAAAGTCTTATCTGTTCCTTGTGGTTTGGAGGGAAAATCTTCTCTGTACCTGGTTCAGCTCCCTTTTCCTCAGGGTGTGTCAGCGTTCAGGTTTAGTAGTTTCCCCTGTGTCTTGAAAGCAGCTCTGCTGTTTCTTCTGGCAGGGCTCAAGACTGTTTGTCTCCAAGTTCAGCTCAGGTGTGAGCTAAAGAGTCTCCCTTCCTGTCTCAAAAGACAGGCTTTTCTAAGCCATCTAATCAGGCAGGTGGTGTTTGTTAATTGACTACCAGCAGTTAACCACCACACTGCTGGATTAGAGGCACATTACCTGAACAGGGATAACTCCCCTGTTACAGAATCAAATTTGATTAACATATATACTTGACTCATAATGTGTACATTATTTAGTGTGTGAATATTAAAACCCCGGTGGTGAGGACCAGACAACTCATACAGAAAAAGAATAAAACAGCTAGCTGGGTGCGCTGTTGTACCACACAGGTAGTATGTATATGGTAACCTCAATCTTAGAGTGCTGGTCCAATGTTACCTTTTAGAAAAGTATATGTACACTCATACTTAGCAGCAGAATATTGATTAAATTGTAGATATTGCTATAGAGTGAACAGAAAACAGTCATAAAACGAAGCCTTGGTATTGGCTTAAAATATCTCAAAGATACAGATACTATAAGGGAGACATCTCCAGAAATGTAGCAGCGATATACATAGCAACAAAATGACCAGCAAATGTTACAGGCGCACACCCCTCAATGAGCGTGAACATGGACTGATCACTTTAGCTGAAATGCAACCACATACTTCTCCGTAATGCATGAATCTATCTGTGAGAAACGGTTTGTCTGTGTTTGTGCGCGCTCATTGGCCGCCGGTCAGCCACACCTCTCGCTGTCATTGGCCGCCGGTCGGCCACGTCTCTCGCTGTCATTGGCCATCAGTTGGCCACAACTCTCGCTGTCATTGGCCAGTTAATGTTAAAAAAAAAACGTTGCCCGGTTTGAGAGGGAGGCACGGGAGCAGCATGGTGAGAAAGAGGCCTGCAGCGGGGCCGACGGCAACTGGTGAGCATCGGAGCGCCTCCGCCGCCACCATGCCAGCAGCCCCCCACTGCCGTCACCATGCCAGCACCCACCTACCCCCCGGGCCGCCATCATCATCATCACCACCCCCCGGGCCGCCATCATCATCACCACCACCCCGCCCGCATCGGAGCACCCCCCGCCCACATCGGAGCACCCCCCGCATGCGCATTGCTGTCCTATTCTACTGCGCATGCGCGACTTTATATTCCCGCTCATGCGCAGCAGAATCGGGGCCTAATGCGCATGCGCGGGAATATAAAGTCACGCATGCGCACTAGAATCGGGGGCCACGTTGGTATGTGGTAGGGACTCCTCCTGGACCTAGTCGTGTGGCGCATGCGCTAGAGGAGCGATGTATATTGGTTAACGTGGATTTGTGACGTCATTGTTATGGCGCCAAAAACGGCAGTAAGCTGTATTTAAATGTTCGGTATACCGTGTATAGCACTTCTTGATAAAGTGCACTAGCACGAAACGCATAGAAGGGTTGCAGTCCTCTATTTTATGGCTTCTCAATAAAGGACTTTGTTTGCCAGACCTGCTACCCTCACTTATTGCTGTGCGCTGCACACTCTTCGCATTAAGACTTTAATAGTTTGAGTGCAGCATTTGGGGAACTTTTCTCTGATCTTCTCTGATCAGACTCTGCAGTAGGAAAATAGCGATCTGATGGTAGTCTGGGACATTTGACTCCACTGGTGTTTTACCGCGGCCTCGCCGCAGGGACAGCAAAACCGGGAGATAGAAGAGACGCAGAGGGGGGAGCAGAGAGACCAGGGGTCGGGGGGAGCAGAGGAACCAGGGGGGGAGCAGAGAGACAAGAGGGGGAGCAGAGAGACCAGGGGGGGAGCAGAGAGACAAGGGGGGGGTGCAGAGAGACCAGGGGGGGAGCAGAGAGACCAGGGGGAGGAGCAGAGAAACCAGGGGGGGAGCAGAGAAACCAGGGGGGGAGCAGAGAGACATGGGGGGGTGCAGAGAGACCAGGGGGGTGCAGAGAGACCAGGGGGGGAGCAGAGAGACCAGGGGTGGGGGGAGCAGAGAGACCAGGGGTGGGGGGAGCAGAGAGACCAGGGGTGGGGGGAGCAGAGAGACCAGAGGGGGAGCAGAGAGACCAGGGGGGGGAGCAGAGAGACAAGGGGGAGTGCAGAGAGACCAGGGGGGAGCAGAGAGACCAGGGGGAGGAGCAGAGAAACCAGGGGGGGAGCAGAGAAACCAGGGGGGGGAGCAGAGAGACATGGGGGGGTGCAGAGAGACAAGGGGGGTGCAGAGAGACCAGGGGGGGAGCAGAGAGACCAGGGGGAGGAGCAGAGAAACCAGGGGGGGAGCAGAGAAACCAGGGGGGGGAGCAGAGAGACATGGGGGGGTGCAGAGAGACCAGGGGGGGTGCAGAGAGACCAGGGGGGGGAGCAGAGAGAACAGGGGGGGGAGCAGAGAGACCAAAGGGGGGTTGGAGCAGAGAGACCAAGGGGGGGGAGCAGAGAGACCAAGGGGGGGGGAGCAGAGAGACCAAGGGGGGGAGCAGAGAGACCAGGGGGGTTGGAGCAGAGAGACCAAGGGGGGGTGGGTTGGAGCAGAGAGACCAAAGGGGGGGTTGGAGCAGAGAGACCAGGGGGGGGAGCAGAGAGACCAGGGGGGGGGGAAAGCAGAGAGACCAGGGGGGACCCAGTGCAATGCATTGTCCAAAGTGCAACTTGCAAGCAGAGAGTGCAGCAGACAGTGCAAGTACAAATGTGAATGTGATACAATTTGTTGTTTTTTCTCTCAGCTGAAACAGTGTGCGGGGGGGATGGGGTGTGTGGGGGGGGATAGGGAGGGTTGTGTGCCAGTGATTCAACTGAGCGGCTGCCTGCAATAGTTACCTGGTAGTGAGACAGTTTCTCTCAGTGGATGGAGCAGCAGGCAGGTTCTTTCCTTCTTCAACCTCTTGCTAGAGTGATGCCAAGGTCCACTCCACAGCTTGTGAAACTGGGCATACTATGACCCCTACCCCCTGTCCCCTAACCCCGCCCCACCCCCTACCTGAGTCAGCGCCATGAAG
Source organism: Ascaphus truei (assembly GCF_040206685.1). Lineage (NCBI taxonomy): Eukaryota > Metazoa > Chordata > Amphibia > Anura > Ascaphidae > Ascaphus > Ascaphus truei. The sequence continues at coordinate 42,195,650 of NC_134488.1, read as the reverse complement.
GTGTTACAGGCAGAGCGGTGGCTGAGTGCTTCTCCACATGGAGTCTAAGCAGCAGCAGGACACAGAGGGGGGATGGCAGCCGGTTCTAAGAACTGAGAAAATTTTAGGCACCGGTTCTCATGAACCGGTGCGAATCGGCTGAATCCCACCACTGGGTATGTCAGATTTTACCATCAGTATATAAAATGCAATTTGACTTACTGAATACCGTTTCTTTTACATTTCATACCATGAGCTAGTAACAAGCCAACCCGTTCGATTTTGAAATGATAACATCGGAGCTAATAGAATAAGCCCCTTTGAGTATGGTATTTATGTATGTCTTTATTTATATAGCGCCATTAATATACATAGCGCTTCACAGCAGTAATACACGTCACATAATCATATAAATAACAAATAACACATAATGGGAATAAGTGCTTCAGACATAAAAGTAACATTTAGGAAAAGGAGCCCCTGCTCTGAACAGCTTACAGTCTAATTGGTAGGTAGGGAGAACGTACAGAGACAGTAGGAGGGAGTTCTGGTAAGTGCGTCTGCAGGGGGCCAAGCATTATGTATCAGGTGTAGTATTAGCCACGTGCTACTCATATGCTTCTTTAAGCAAGTGTGTCTTAAGGTGGGTCTTAAGGTGGATAGAGAGGGTGCTAGTCGGATATTGAGGGGAAGGCCATTCCAGAGGTGTGGGGCAGTCAGTGAGAAAGGTTTAAGGCGGGAGAGGGCTTTAAATACAAAAGGGGTAGAAAGAAGACATCCTTGAGCAGAACGCAAGAGTCTGGATAGTGTATAGCGAGAAATTAGGGCTTTTGATGTAAGGAGGGGCAGAATAAAGGAATAAACAACAAATAAATAGAACCCACAATGCACAGGATGGCACTGCATCCCAACTGTTTATTTTCTTCCTGCCTTTTCCATAACGCAGTTGCCCATGAAAGTGAGTAATTCCCTCTCGAAAGTTTGCAGGAAGACAACGCAGTAAAATGTCCAGGGAAAAAAACTGCTAAAAAGATTGTGCCGTTTTATATTCTAATTTACACGGGAAGCTTTAGCAACTTAATAAGACAATTCCCCCGGCACACGGCTTCTCGGGTTTAGTGCGTGCACATTCTGGAAGCTGAATCGGAACAGTGAAAACTATTTATTTTCTACATGACAACACACACACGTTTTGTTGCCTCAATCTCCCCAGAGCCACTGCTGTGGCAAAGATGTTACGTGGTCTGTGATTGCAATCCCAATTACACCATATGTACAGCACTTTAAGCCAGTCCCATGAATGTATCAGGATCACACCTTTATTCTGCAGTACAGATGTGATACTGATACAATATGCTGTTATAACAGGGATGGGAAACTCCAATCCTCAATGGCCACCGACAGGTCAGGTTTTCAGAATGTCCCTGCTTCAGCACAGATGGCTCAGTCACAGACTAAGCCTCTGATTAAGCCACTTGTGCTGAAACAGGGACTGATTGAGCCACCTGAAGCAGTGATATCCTGAAAACCCAACCTGTTGGTGGCCATTAAGGACTGGAGTTGCCACCCCTGTGTTATAACGTCCAAGCATTAAAGCCGTATCACATGGAAAAGCCGTAATATCTTACCATAATGCATTGTATTTATATAGCATGTCAGCCAATGTAGAAAAACATTTCTTCCTCACTGACAATATTGTATACTAGCTGCAGCCGGCGTAACATACGCCGATCTAGGAGATCTGAAAGTTTATTCATTAAACATTACTCTTTGTTTTTACCCCTGTAATGCCTTGCTGTGCCTTGTCCCCTCTTCCCCACCTTACTCTCTCCTCCATCATGCCCTGATCCTCTTTGTACTCTCACCTTGCTATCTCTCCTCGCCTCTCTTTGCACTCCCTCCTTCCCCATGTGCCCACTGCTCTCCATTCCATTCAGGGATGGGGAGGGATGTGCACCCCCCCTTTCCCCCCTTCCCCCCCCCCCCCCCCCGCAACTGCTCAGTTTTTTTATATGTCCAGGAATTGCTCTGCTGCAAGCAAGCGCAATGTCACGGCGCACCTTCTCGTGCTCGCAGGCAGCACGGTCGCGACCTGACAGTCCCTAGAGCTGGGGAATTCGCCGGGAAACTGGCTGCGTACAAGAATGCCGCAGGCAACCCCGGCAGAACAGGAAATCCGCCGCTGTCTGTGTTATATTGCCATTGAATACAATGGAAAATCTGCCATATTCGGCATTATCTGCGGGGGCAAAAACCGTGGCTACATCTGTTGGTACATATTACCCTGAAAGCCCATCTTGGGTGGGCCTGAGTGCCGAGGGGACAAACCTGATCTAAGTTACTGAGTCGGAGACACAGGGAGTTTAGATGACTTGCCCACGGTCACAAGGAGACGGTCCTTGGTGTCTTTATCTTCTAATCCTGTGAGGTTACCACCGGACCAGCTGGTAATCAAGATACAATTATTATAATTTATTTATAATGCGCCAACATATTCCATAGCGCTGTACAACAGGGTTGGAGGACTAAAAACAATTAGTAACAAAACATAAACATACATTGTTACAGTGGGAGGGCCCTGCCCTATGGAGCTTACAATGCCATGTACCCGGCCAAAACATAACTGGTTTCCTGATATTATTATGCTAAAAAGTAATGTAACCCTCCCTGCCCGGCTGATAGGAACGTTACATCAGTGTCTCTATTATTGACTACTCAGAAGGCTTTTCTTATTCAGGGTGCAGGCTCCATGCGGCTGGGCGATGAGGTAACAAAGATATAAATGATGGGTCCCGGGGACTTTTGTAGTGCAAAGAACACTTTATTTATGTCCCTTTTACCTGGGCTCCTTCCATCCATTCGCATGTACACATAAGTATAGGTGTCATTACTTTCATATGGCTTGTCTGTACCCTTGATGGTTGCATCCCCAGGCACCTTCACTTAACCCCCTTGGGGAGGTGCTGACACTTGACTGGATTCCCTTACCAGACCAGTGCCCATTCTGCATAACGTCCGATATGCGCTGTCAATAGTGATCCCTTCTCTGGCCTTGGCCGACTCAATATAGATAGGGGATCTACACCCCCTTCCTATCTCTGAGCTACCACTTGTAGACAGACTGTAACGGAGGTGTTTGTGGAGCTGCCTGTAGAGCTGAGCTGGACCCTGGGGCTCCCTTATGGGGACTTCTATGGCATGCCTACCTCCTCTTCTGTGAATCTCTGGGTTTACCTTGGCCTGCTCTAAGGACCATTTCTGAAGGGGCACTGTCTCTAACTTGAACCTAATAAATGGGATGGATCTGTCATATATATACGTATATATTTAACTATATACATTGAGGCTCCTCCACTCTCTCTTCCAGGAACCTAACCTCTAGAACATTCTCCTTCTTACTTAGACCCCTTCTGACTTCCTTGTCTCTAGGAAACACAGAGCTTAGCATATGCTGCCCCAACCCCAATCCTGTGTAATAGGAAAAGTATCACTACCTATATGGATCCACACCATCAACCCATAAAAGGCCATGGTAATCCTATAGGGGGGTTACACAAAGATTTGGTTGCCTTTGGTTCTCTAAAAGTTAATTACCAATTGCATTTCTTAGGGGCCTCTCAATAGGGGGAGGATTTTTCCATGAAGTGTTTCTTTACACATGTCCGACACTGCCCTTATCAGGGATCCAATAAAGGTCAGAGGAGAGAGAGAAACTCTTGTTGAACACACAGTGACATCAGACAGAAGGGAAATCAAACCCTACCCAAGTCTCAGCTCAATATGTTTACACAATGACTCTACACATAATAAAAAACAAATACTTCTACTTTAATTTAAAAAGTCCCCAATCATCCAGATATAAAACCTTAAAACATGTCACTGCCATTGACACACTTTAGTTGCAGGAGGTATTGACCCCTTAATGAGTTGTCTCACACCCTTTGCACGGTAGATAAGTTAGCACTTTACAGGGTTTTGCTTTTGAAACGGGGAAAGAGGGCTCTTCAACTTGTACAGTAGCCCGTTGGCCAAATCTGTCCGGCGACATGCCGTGACCCCTGGACTGTCCCCTAATTTAAATGCAGCTCCTCAGGCAGCTAAGAGCATGTTTTTCCCCACTGATTTTCCCTCTGAGTCTTAGGTGATAGAAATATATGGCACAAGTGTTATAAAAACGTATAACCTTTTGAAGTATGGTCATTATTAAGTCTTTTCAGATATATATCAAATTAAATTGTAGCATACTTCTAGCCCTTCTATTAATTTGTACGTAACCTCCACATCTCTTCTAATCCAGACTTGTGTAAAATAAATTGTTGAGCGCTAGTGTGCGTGGTGTGTTAATGTGCTGTACAGGCGAATTTGTACTTATTATGCTGATCATTTCTTAGTAATAAGTACGCAACACTGTGGGAAGAGCACTAATTAAAAAGCAATGCATTTGCTGGCTCTTTAGCAGTGAACTGCTTAAGCCTACAGATATGGGAAAGATTTATGGCTTCAAGGGCATGTAAGGCACAAAATAAACTTTCTCTGTGAAATAACAGCTGCTGCGAGACCGACCATATAATCCAGGACTGTAAGTAGCCTATAATAGCATATAGAGACTCGTGAGTATTTTACCAATGCCAACTGGCAGCAAAGCAGTATTCAAAGTCACTTTTAGGGTAGGACAGATGTCTTCTGTAACAGGTGGACTCATTTGGATAGGATTCAATTTGCCTTTGCCAAGTTGTTGGTCCAATTGCAAAGCTTTAATGGAAGATAAATAGAGATTTCTAGTCTCATGAATTCCATTGTATTCTTAAATGTAGTAACAAAATAGAGGGAGAGGGAGTAGGGGGGTAGGATCCCTTTTATTCGACCAACAAGTAGTTGAGATGTTACATGCTTACCAACCTCACAGGGTCCTTCCTCAGGTTCCCAATAAAAGGTGTCATACCCCTTACTCCCTCTCCCTCTTTTGTTACTACAGTACAGGGAAGAATGGACACACAGCCCCCCGCCCTTCTTTGCTTGCCCATTGTATTCATAAGGAAGACAGAGAGAACACCCAACATAATTGTACCCCTGAACACAAAAAACGCCAGCCCAGCTCAACCTAAACACGCTAACGGACCTACTGTATCACAAATGAAGACCCAGAAGCAGAAAACGATGCATCTCATATTACAATCGATACATCTTTTACCCCCTCCTGTAGTCTCTCCTAATCACTTTCTGATGCAAAAATGGAAAAAAGTTTAATAATCTATTTCTCACAGTGTGTTTGGATTATTCCCCCCCCCCCCCCCCCACAGGTTACAAGCTGGGAGCCTTTCATGAACAAACCCCATTAACAGTCATGGATTTATGCAATAATGTGTGATAGTGTCGGTTCATTATGGGCACACAAAGTCCTGTTCAAAATAACCGAACTCATTACACGCATCTCTAGTATTGGGCAACTCCTGCTGTTGACACTCTCCAGATTACAAACTGGTGCAGAGAGAGCAGACATCGGAGCAAAGTATGGGCTGAATTGCCTGTCATTACCCAGAATCCCTGGCTGCAGTGGAGGCATTGCATGCTAAGGGATAATGGGGAAGAGAAGGGTTGCAGACCTGCCTGAGACATGTGAATTTGCTCACAAGTGGTATTTTTATTTGGTGTATGCTGTTCGTGGGGGGGTTTCTGTCACTTTTTATTCACCATTACTTGAGTGGTGCGTCTGGTTGGATATAATGATGGAAAGACATAAAAATGTCTCTGTGCCAGTTTTGCTCTGAAATTTCTATAAGACATAAGCCTCTATCCCTACCAATGCTGGAAAAGATTGTAGTTCCATTAATTTGTATGGAACTGAACTTTTCAACAGGACCACAAAGAAAACTTTAAAGCATATTGAATGAGAGCCTACTGTATCTATCAAGCTTCAACTATTTTCTCTGGAAGAACATTGGACAGTTAGAATATGTGCATTGAAAAATTCATGGCACCTATTCCAAATGTCGGGATGGTGTATTTCCCGGTGTTTATGAAGAATTTAGCTCCATTCAAATAAAAGTGACTAAAATCTTAAGAGAGAAGAGAGAGAGAAGAGAGAGAAGGGAGAGGAGAGAGAGAGAAGAGAGAGGAGAGAGAAGGAGAGAAGGGAGAGAAGGGAGAGGGAGATGGATGGGAGAGAGATGGGTGGATGGTGGGAGAGATGGATGGTGGGAGAGAGAGGTGGTGGGAGAGGAGAAGGAGACACTGGGGAGGGATTGGGGAGAGAAGGGGGATAAGGAGAAAGAGGGGAGAGATTGGGGTTAAGCGGATAGAGAGAAGGAAAGAAATAGAGGAAGGATGAGAGAGAGAGAGAGGGGGAGAGAGAGAGAGAGAGAGAGAGAGAGAGAGAGAGAGAGAGAGAGAGAGAGGATGAGAAATTTAGAGTAAAAAATAGGCCTTGTTGAACCATCTCAGAATATAAAATGATAACTTCAGCCCATTGTTGGGGATAGCAGCAGACTGTAAGCTCTTGTGTCAGTGAAACGGTGAGATCAAAGTGCTTGGATGACATTGCACGATTAGTACTAACCTACTGTATCATATTCAAATAGAACATTGCTCATTTTCCCTGAAACCCCTACAATGCACAGCAGTTTGATCTCATAATTAAAAAGGAAATGTGACCAATATTACATTAGCATTTCCATTGTAACCTTCTCATCTCCATCTCCATTAATTAGGCTGTGAGTCTGACGAGGTGTTTGAGGAGGGATTCTCATTCCCATTAGTTTACAGGCAAGCGATCTCCCTGAAATATTCAATTAGGAGCGGAGCACGATAATGAGGGGGGGGGGGAATGGAAATGTTGGAAGAGCCAGACCGACTTTTTACTGAGCAGTTTAGCATTTCTATTTCTTTGTTAATTAAAATAATATCCATCTTGCTCTTTTGACCCCTATGGATGGAGTTGTCAATCTACTCACGGTTACAAGTGCTGACTTCAAAACAGATCATAGCAAGCACTTCTTTTTTTTAAATTATATAATATTCAGTGTACTCGGTGACGTGAACACAGTTTTGCAGGCAGGCCCTGTTCCAAAGAACTTACAATCTAGTTGGCTGCTGGAGGCACAAGTAGATACGGTGACTTTGCCAAGGAGAGTAGGGGAGGAAAGTTTATCAATGTGGTTCGATCGGGGTTCCTACTCATCAAGGGCTGTCGCCTTTCCACAAAACCAGGGGGGCTCAACTCCAGTCCTCAAGAACCCCCAACAGGTCAGGTTTTAAGAATATCCCAGCCTCAGCACAGGTGGTTCAATCAGTGGCTCAGTTGAACTGAGCCACTGATTGAACCCCCTGTGCTGAAGCAGGGACTGACTGAGCCACCTGTGCTGAAGCTGGGCTATCCTTAAAACCTTACCTGTTGAAGGGTCTTGAGGACTGGAGTTGAGCCCCCCTGCACGAAACCACTCCTTTTCTGTTTCATTTTGCTTTGATGCTTACGATTCAGGATACTGATATGTTCACAATAATTCTTCTTTACCTCCCTACCAACCAATCAATGTTTTCTGTTGTGTGCTAACCACCCAGGGTTTCTTCTATTCTGCCCTTCTCGTCACTTCCTCTCTCCATGGGTCAGTTTGCAAAACACAAAGGCCCATGTTTAGTAAGCAGTGCTATCCCATAAGACTGGGCTATAAGGTGTCATGGTAACGCACCACTTAGCAAATATGGCCCAGAGTTTCCTAGGCCATTCCTGTCTCATCCTAACTCCTTGAGTGTGTTATAAAACTGTGAACGTTTAATAGAAAATGCCTAATCCCATGAACAAAAAACTCCAGTAAAATGGATTGTTGTGGAGGAAGAATCAAGTAATACCAGCACTGTCTTTGAAATGGGATAAACCAGTGAAAACACCCCCCGAAAACTTTTCTATTTTCTTTATAGAGCACTGACAGTGTACACAAGGCTGTACATACAATTTTGCAGGCACAATGAGTCCGTGCCCAGATGAGCTTACAATCTAATTTTGATGCTTGAGGCACAGGGAGAGTAAGTGACTAACCCAAGGTCATTACCACTGAGCTGTTCCTTCTGCTTCGCTTATAGCTGAGAAGGGAAAAGTGAATCATTAAAAAGTACTTTTGTTGTAGGTCAGCAATATCAGATCTCGCTGGTTTGGGACTTAGTTTCTGAACAAAACTGACTGCTTCATCAAGACAGTAATAACCTTTTCCCTTTCTGCTAATCTGCAACTATTCTGTACTTTTTTTAAATTCAGAATCTGCATCGGAAAGTCAGAGCTGGAAGGACAAAGTAACCAGAGAGGAGCAAAGCATCAAAATAATTCTGCCTCGTTCGGTTTGTTCCTGCTCATTTTCTAGCATTAAAGGGCTCCAATGACAACATCAAAGAGCTTAACACAAGAGGGATTGGAAAAGATGACAGCTGCAAGTTTCGCTGTCACAACACATCTCCAAAAACGAACCAGAATGAGCTTGAATACTTTGCGCTGGTGTTCTGTATTTCAGTTCTGTCCTTGTGTTGTTGAAATGCAGAATAATGGCATTTTAAATGTGACAAATTAGATCCGTGAATACGTACAATTAATTCCATTTGCAGGTTTCTCTTGAGTCACCTTTGGAATGGAAACCTAACCCCTAAGGGGAGAAGGAAAATGTCACTATTATTCAGATATGCTTATTTTTGTATATCACTGACAATGTATTCAGCACTTTATTTTGTAGGCATAATTGGTCTCTGCCACGGAAAGGTCACGTCACTGCTGCTCTGGTTTTCCAGAACTTACCATTCACTGCTTCCTGTTCCAGCTCTATTAAACCCTGCACTGCCTGTCCTCTTAGCTGCTGCAACAGGTTATATCCTGTTTGGTTGCCTGGCTCTCTTGTTCTCTGTTGGACTTGCCCCCCTGCTATATCTGTCCCTTTCCTCTCTGCTGAACCTCCTATGTATAGCCTGTCTTAACTTTCAGCCAATGCCGGTCACAAGCCCGGATGAAAAATGGGGAGTGTTGGTTCCTGTGGCGACAGAACTGGAAAATTAGCCAAGAACCCAATGGCAGGACAACAATTACGAAGCGTGGAAACACTAGAGGACGTATTGAACATCCTGCCGCTGGCCTCTACATCACATCGCTCCCTACCTTGTAGAAGATGAAGCGATGTCGTTTACGGAGAATACCTACCTACCTGTCTGACCTCCCACTCGCCTGCCGCCTACCTGGAACTGTTTCTGCTTCATGGACACTTTCCTTCTAGATCTATAGCGGGTTTATCTAGAGAGGTACACAGAAAGAGTCCCTTTGTAGGCGCACCGCAGACCGTTATAGAATAAAAATGGTCAGGGGTGAAAAAAAAAAGGTGTGTATGGCGAAATGTATTAATACTTTATTTTTTCAAACAAGTGACGGTGTGATAAAAACAGTATAGATGTTCATATTCTACTAAATATACTGTGTTAAAATAGACACTAAACAGGTCTAAAGAATCTACTATAGGCCCCCAATAGGCATGGGTATCAAGTGTTACTTGCTATTGCTGAGCTATTATTGATCACTGTAGTGACTATGAAATTTTTCATGAATCTATAATCGTTAGTGGGTAGTGTAGAGCACAAGGTAGGTACTCTTCAGTTTGAAAGGATACCTGGTGATATTTGGTGTTAACCCAAACCCTATTCAACACTTTAAATGGCTCAAATGACCAGATGTGATGATGGATAGGCACTGTAGTTCTAAAGGTACAGTGAAGTTAGGCAATGATGTTTAGGGATGCACTCGTGGTCATCCGCAGATAGCTGGAGTCCACTGTGCATGCGTCTATGGCGTGTGCAAGAGTTGCAGGCTGCCCACTGCGTCTGGCAAGGTAGGTGTAATAAACAATACAGACCGGCGCCAATTAATCCAAGGTGGAAATAATGTCCAGCAAAGAAAGAGTCTTTGAATAGCAGGTAGCTGCAGAAGTATCTTCACAGCTTGGCTTCAATGGATAGACTCCGTTAACATGTGCATGGGAGAAAAAACAAACAGAGAGAAAGAGAACATATCATAGTGCAGTATGCAAATAACCAAACATGCAAACATGCAGGACTAACAAGCAAACATGCAAACATGCAGGACTGACAAGCAAACATGCAGGACTAACAAGACAAGACATAGACTGGAGCAATGAGATTAGCATTACAACAAAAGGAAACAGGTTTTTGGGGGTGCTTAAAGATAATATATGACCCAAATTATTGCGGAACCAACCAGGAGAGGGGCATTACTGGATTTGGTCATATCAAACAATGTAGAAGTCATAACAAATATTCAAGTCCTGGAACATTTGGGTAACAGTGATCATAACATGGTCTCATTTGAAATAAATTATCAAAAAACAGATTACTTGGGTTCAACAAAGACCTTAAACTTTAGAAAGGCAGATTTTAATAAACTGAGGTCTAATCTACAAGTAATACATTGGGATGATGTTTTTGCAGGGAAAAATGTAGAAGATAAATGGGCAGTCTTTAAAACATTGTTAGAAAAGCACACTTATCAGTGTATACCCTTGGATAATAAGTATAAAAGAAATAAGTCAAAACCAATGTGGCTAAATAAGTAGGTAGGGGAGGAAATGGACAAGAAGAGGAAGGCGTTTAGATCCTTGAAGTCAGAAGGAGACATCATATCAGAATTATAAGGAATGTAACAAAAATTGCAAAAGGGCAATCTAATTAGCAAAAATGGATAATGAAAAAAGGATTGCAATAGAAAGTAAGGTCCACCCTAAAATGTTCTTTAAGTACCTTAATAACAAAATAATGAGAAAAGAAAATATAGGACCCTTTCAGTGTGAGATGGGTAGGCAGATTATTGGAGATAAGGAAAAAGCAGAGGTATTAAACAAATTCTTTGCCCCTGTGTTTACCAGGGAAGAATCAAGTTCAATAGTAGTGCCGCAGGAGGAATCTACAACCTCCATATTAATGAACAATTGGTTAACTGAGTAAGAAGTTCATAAGCGACTTGAAAAAATTAAAGTAAATAAGGCACCTGGCCCCGATGGCATACATCCTAGAGTTTTCAAGGAGTTAAGCTCAGTAATAGCCAAACCATTATATTTAATATTCAAGGACTCCATTTCCACAGGCTCAGTATCACAAGATTGTCGTAAAGCAGATGTGGTGCCTATATTTAAAAAGGGAGCTAGATCACAACCGGGGAATTACAGACCTGTAAGCCTGACTTCAATAGTAGGTTTAATACGGGATATTATTAAGTTATACCTAATGGAAAACCAAATTATTAGTAATAGTTAGCATGAATTTATGAAGGATAGATCATGCCAAACTAACCTTATTTGTTTCTTTGAGGAGGTAACTAGGAATTTAGACCAGGGTAATGCAGTTGATGTGGTCTACTTAGATTTTGCAAAGGCTTTTGATACGGTTTCACACAAGAGGTTGGTGTACAAAATATAGAAAATTGGACTCAATAATAATATATGCACCTGGATTGAAAACTGGTTAAAGGATAGACAACAGAGGGTTGTCATAAATGGAACTTATTCAGGTTGGGCTAAAGTCGTGAGTGGAGTACCTCAGGGATCGGTACTGGGACCCCTGCTTTTTAACTTGTTTATTAATGACCTTGAGGTTGGCATCGAGAGCAAAGTCTCCATCTTTGCTGATGATACTAAATTGTGTAAGGTAATAGAATCAGAGCAGGATATAATTTCTCTTCAGAAGGACTTGGAGAGACTGGAAACGTGGGCAGGTAAATGGCAGATGAGGTTTAATACAGATAAATGTAAGGTTATGCATTTGGGAAGCAAGAATAAAAAGGCGAATTACACATTAAATGGGGATAAATTGGGGGAATCCTTGATGGAGAAGGATTTAGGAGTGCTTGTAGACAGCAGGCTTAACAATAGTGCCCAAAGTCATGCAGTAGCTGCAAAGGCAAACAAGATCTTATCTTGCATCAAACGGGCAATGGATGGAAGGGAAGTAAACATAATCCTGCCCCTTTACAAAGCATTAGCAAGACCACACCTTTAATATGGAGTACAATTTTGGGCACCAATCCTAAGAAAAGACTTTATGGAACTAGAGAGAGTGCAGAGAAGAGCAACCAAATTAATAAAGGGGATGGACAATCTAACTTATGAGGAGAGACTAGCTAAATTAGATTTATTTACATTAGAAAAGAGGTGTCTAAGAGGGGATATGATAACTATATACAAATATATTCGGGGACAATACAAGGAGCTTTCAAAAGAACTATTCATCCCAAAGGCAGAACAAAGGACTCGGGGACATCCCTTAACGTTGGAGGAAAGGAAATTTCACCAGCAACAGAGAAAAGGGTTCTTTACAGTAAGGGCAGTTAAAATGTGTAATTCATTATCCATGGAGACTGTGATGGCAGATACAATAGATTTGATCAAAAAAAGGTTAGATGTCTTTTTAGATAGGAAAGGTATACAGGGATATACCAAATAAGTATACATGGGAAGGATGTTGATCCTGGGATTAATCCGATTGCCAATTCTTGGAGTCAGGAAGGAATTTATTTTTCCGCTTATGAGATATCATTGGATGATATGACACTGGGGTTTTTTTGTTTGCTTTCCACTGGATCAATAAGTATAGATATATGATAAAATATCTGTTGACTAAATTTAGCATAGGTTGAACTTGATGGACGGAAGTCTTTTTTCAACCTCATCTACTATGTAACTATGTAACACACAGAGAGTGGGGAGATACATATATTATATACACTCACAGAGAGAGGGGAGATACCCCGCTGTGAAGGAAGGGGGGGGAATGGAGCTGTTAAGGGGGGAGCTGTGAAGGGGCGGGAACGGAGCTGTGAAGGGGGTGTGACCAGAGGTGTGAACAGGGGGGGGGGTGGGCGCAGCTGTGCAAGGGGGAAAACAGAGCTGTAAACCGGGGGAATGGAACTGTGAATGGGGGAACGGAGTTGTGAATGGGGGGGGGACAGGAGCTGTGAAGGGAGGGGGGCCGCATTCATGTGCAGGAGGGGGCGGATTGCTGTGAACGGGGTGAAAGAGAGAGGGGGGCAGAGAGGGGAAGGGGGAGAGATAAGTGAATGGGGAGGAGAGAGAGAGAGGGGGGAGCAGAGAGAGAGGGGGAGTGGAGAGAGATAGTCGGAACAGAGAGGAGGGGGAGCGGAGACAGAGGGGGAGCGGGAACATTACATCCCGGGCAATGCTGGGAATATCAGCTAGTTGACTCTATAATTGCTTTATTTTCTCTATACAATGGGGGAAGTATACAGGACACAGTATAACTTAGGCAGTGTGGGACCTGCTGACACAGTATAACACTGGTAGTGTGGGACCTGCTGACACAGTATAACACTGGTAGTGTGGGACTTGCTGACAGTATAACACTGGCAGTGTGGGACCTGCTGACACAGTATGATACTGGCAGTGTGGGACCTGCTGACACAGTATAACACTGGTAGTGTGGGACCTGCTGACACAGTATAACACTGGTAGTGTGGGACCTGCTGACACAGTATAACACTGGCAGTGTGGGACCTGCTGACACAGTATAACACTGGTAGTGTGGGACCTGCTGACACAGTGTAACACTGGTAGTGTGGGACCTGCTGACACAGTATAACACTGGCAGTGTGGGACCTGCTGACACAGTGTAACACTGGTAGTGTGGGACCTGCTGACACAGTATAACACTGGCAGTGTGGGACCTGCTGACACAGTATAACACTGGCAGTGTGGGACCTGCTGACACAGTATAACACTGGCAGTGTGGGACCTGCTGACACAGTATAACACTGGCAGTGTGGGACCTGCTGACACAGTATAACACTGGTAGTGTGGGACCTGCTGACACAGTATAACACTGGTAGTGTGGGACCTGATGACACAGTATAAAACTGGTAGTGTGGGACCTGCTGACACAGTATAACACTGGCAGTGTGGGACCTGCTGACACAGTATAACACTGGCAGTGTGGGACCTGCTGACACAGTGTAACACTGGCAGTGTGGGACCTGCTGACACAGTATAACACTGGTAGTGTGGGACTTGCTGACACAGTATAACACTGGCAGTGTGGGACCTGCTGATAGTATAACACTGGCAGTGTGGGACCTGCTAACACAGTATAACACTGGCAGTGTGGGACCTGCTGACAGTATAACACTGGCAGTGTGGGACCTGCTGACAGTATAACACTGGCAGTGTGGGACCTGCTGACACAGTATAACACTGGCAGTGTAGGACCTGCTGACACAGTATAACACTGGCAGTGTGGGACCTGCTGACACAGTATAACACTGGCAGTGTGGGACCTGCTGACACAGTGTAACACTGGTAGTGTGGGACCTGCTGACACAGTGTAACACTGGTAGTGTGGGACCTGCTGACACAGTATAACACTGGTAGTGTGGGACCCGCTGACACAGTATAACACTGGCAGTGTGTGACCTGCTGACACAGTATAACACTGGTAGTGTGGGACCCGCTGACACAGTATAACACTGGCAGTGTGGGACCTGCTGACACAGTATAACACTGGCAGTGTGGGACCTGCTGACACAGTATAAAACTGGTAGTGTGGGACCTGCTGACACAGTATAACACTGGCAGTGTGGGACCTGCTGACACAATATAACACTGGTAGTGTGGGACCTGCTGACACAGTATAACACTGGCAGTGTGGGACCTGCTGACACAGTATAACACTGGCAGTGTGGGACCTGCTGACACAGTGTAACACTGGTAGTGTGGGACCTGCTGACACAGTGTAACACTGGTAGTGTGGGACCTGCTGACACAGTATAACACTGGTAGTGTGGGACCCGCTGACACAGTATAACACTGGCAGTGTGTGACCTGCTGACACAGTATAACACTGGTAGTGTGGGACCCGCTGACACAGTATAACACTGGCAGTGTGGGACCTGCTGACACAGTATAACACTGGCAGTGTGGGACCTGCTGACACAGTATAAAACTGGTAGTGTGGGACCTGCTGACACAGTATAACACTGGCAGTGTGGGACCTGCTGACACAGTATAACACTGGCAGTGTGGGACCTGCTGACACAGTGTAACACTGGTAGTGTGGGACCTGCTGACACAGTATAACACTGGCAGTGTGGGACCTGCTGACACAGTATAACACTGGCAGTGTGGGACCTGCTGACACAGTGTAACACTGGTAGTGTGGGACCTGCTGACACAGTGTAACACTGGTAGTGTGGGACCTGCTGACACAGTATAACACTGGTAGTGTGGGACCCGCTGACACAGTATAACACTGGCAGTGTGTGACCTGCTGACACAGTATAACACTGGTAGTGTGGGACCCGCTGACACAGTATAACACTGGCAGTGTGGGACCTGCTGACACAGTATAACACTGGCAGTGTGGGACCTGCTGACACAGTATAAAACTGGTAGTGTGGGACCTGCTGACACAGTATAACACTGGCAGTGTGGGACCTGCTGACACAATATAACACTGGTAGTGTGGGACCTGCTGACACAGTATAACACTGGTAGTGTGGGACCTGCTGACACAGTATAACACTGGCAGTGTGGGACCTGCTGACACAATATAACACTGGTAGTGTGGGACCTGCTGACACAGTATAACACTGGTAGTTTGGGACACGCTGACACAGTATAACACTGGCAGTGTGGGACCTGCTAACACAGTATAACACTGGCAGTGTGGGACCTGCTGACAGTATAACACTGGCAGTGTAGGACCTGCTGACACAGTATAACACTGGCAGTGTGGGACCTGCTGACACAGTATAACACTGGCAGTGTGGGACCTGCTGACACAGTGTAACACTGGCAGTGTGGGACCTGCTGACACAGTATAACACTGGTAGTGTGGGACCTGCTGACACAGTATAACACTGGCAGTGTGGGACCTGCTGACACAGTGTAACACTGGCAGTGTGGGACCTGCTGACACAGTATAACACTGGCAGTGTGGGACCTGCTGATACAGTATAACACTGGCAGTGTGGGACCTGCTGATGCAGTATAACACTGGCAGTGTGGGACCTGCTGACACAGTATAACACTGGCAGTGTGGGACCTGCTGACGCAGTATAACACTGGAAGTGTAGGACCTGCTGACACAGTATAACACTGGCAGTGTGGGACCTGCTGACGCAGTATAACACTGGCAGTGTGGGACCTGCTGACGCAGTATAACACTGGCAGTGTGGGACCTGCTGACTCAGTATAACACTGGCAGTGTGGGACCTGCTGACACAGTATAACACTGGCAGTGTGGGACCTGCTGACGCAGTATAACACTGGCAGTGTGGGACCTGCTGACACAGTATAACACTGGTAGTGTGGGACCTGCTGACGGAGTATAACACTGGCAGTGTGGGACCTGCTGACGCAGTATAACACTGGTAGAGGTCCGATTGGCACAATTCACTATATAAGTATCTACTATATATTTCTGAAAGCATTGTATGTATGTATGTTTCACTGTGTTCCCTGTCCCTAGCGGCAATCTCATTGGTCCCTTGGCCTGCCCCCCACACCTCTCAATGGCCTGAGGCGGAGTGATGGGCCAAAGGTCCAAAAAAAACACACACACACACACACCTCTCTCTCTGTCCTCTCCCTCCCCCATCACACTCACCTCCTCCCCTCCCCGGTACTCCACTCACCTCCCCGCCTCCCCTCCGCTCCACTCACCTCCACTCCACTCACCTCCCTCCTGCTCCACTCCCTCCCGCTCCACTCACCTCCCTCCCGCTCCACTCACCTCCCTCCCGCTGCACTCCCTCTCCACTCACCTCCCTCCACCTCCCTCCCGCTCCACTCACCTCCCTCCACCTCCCTCCCGCACCACTCACCTCCCTCCACCTCCCTCCTGCTCCACTCACCTCCCTCCCACTCCACTCCCTCCCGCTCCACTCCCTCCCGCTCCACTCACCTCCCGCTCCACTCACCTCCCGCTCCACTCACCTCCCTCCCCGGCGCGGGAACAGGCAGTGGGCAGGGCAGCCTGCCGCTGCCACGCGGCACCTAAGATGGCGGCGGACGGAAGGACCCCCTTCCTCCCTCGCGGACTAAGTAACATGGCGGCGGCCGGAAGGAGAGTTCCCGCTCCACTCACCTCCCTCCTGCTCCACTCCCTCCCACTCCACTCACCTCCCGCTCCACTCACCTCCCTCCCACTCCACTCCCTCCCGCTCCACTCACCTCCCTCCCCGGCGCGGGGACAAGCAGTGGGCAGGACAGCCTGCAGCTGCCACGCGGCACCTAAGATGGCGGCAGACGGAAGGACCCCCTTCCTCCCTCGCGGACAGAGTAACATGGCGGCGGCCGGAAGGAGAGGTGACGTGTGTGTGTGTGTGTGTGTGTGTGTGTGTGTGTGTGTGTGTGTGTGTGTGTGTGTGTGTGTGTGTGTGTGTGACACTTTGTGTGTGTATGTTACAATGTGTGTGTGTGTGTGTGTGAGTGTGAGTGTGAGTGTGAGTGTGAGTGTGTGTGTGTGTGTGTGTGTCACAGTGTGTGTGCCCCCTCCCCTCCTGTCCACTCTCCTCCCCCTCCTGTCCACTCTCCTCCCCCTCCTGTCCACTGTCACCTCCCTCCTGTCCACTGTCACCCCCCTCCTGTCCACTGTCACCCCCCTCCTATCCACTGTCACCCCCCTCCTGTCCACTCTCCCCCCCTCCTGTCCACTCTCCTCCCCCTCCTGTCCACTGTCCCCCCCTCCTGTCCACTGTCCCCGTCCCTCCCCTCCTCCTGTCCACTGTCCCTCCCCCCACCTTTTCCTAGCGGCAAATTTAACTCACGGGCAACGCCGGGTCTCTCAGCTAGTATATATATATGTGTGTATATATATGTATATATATATACACACACACACACACACACACACAAGCATGGTTTAACAGGAAGTAATACATTGAGAGTTGCCTCTAATTTTTAAGTATGTCCTGTATCTACTATATATTTCTGAAAGCATTGTATGTATGTATGTTTCACTGTGTTCCCTGTCCCTAGCGGCAATCTCATTGGTCCCTTGGCCCGCCCGCCCCCGCACACCTCTCATTGGCCTCACACACTCACACCACCCCCTTGGCCCGCCCCCCACACGTCTCATTGGCCTGAGGCGGAGTGACGGGCCAAAGGTCCAAAAAAAACACACACACACACACACCTCTCTCTCTGTCCTTTCCCCCCCATCACACTCACCTCCCCCCCTCCCTGGTGCTCCACTCACCTCCCCGCCTCCCCTCCGCTCCACTCACCTCCGCTCCACTCACCTCCTTCCTGCTCCACTCCCTCCCGCTCAACTCACCTCCCTCCTGCTCCACTCACCTCCCTCTCCACTCACCTCCCTCCCGCTGCACTCCCTCTCCACTCACCTCCCTCCACCTCCCTCCCGCTCCACTCACCTCCATCCCGCTCCACTCCCTCCCGCTCCACTCACTTCCCGCTCCACTAACCTCCCTCCCGCTCCACTCCCTCCCGCTCCACTCACCTCCCGCTTCACTCACCTCCCTCCCGCTCCACTCACCTCCCTCCCAGGCGCGGGGACAGGCAGTGGGCAGGGCAGCCAGCCTGCCACTACCCCCCCTCCTGTCCACTACCCCCCCTCCTGTCCACTGTCCCCGTCCCCTCCTGTCCACTGTTCCCGTCCCCTCCTGTCCACTGTCCCCCTCCCTCTCCTCCTCCTGTCCACTGTCCCTCCCCCCACCTTTTCCTAGCGGCAAATTTAACTCACGGGCAACGCCGGGTCTCTCAGCTAGTTGTATATAATACTGTGGGACCGGGTTTTGAACTTGCTAAGATTGTGTGTAGGAAAAATGGAGGATATCTGGGGTGCTCCCTAGGTGGTCTAATGATGATAGTAAAATAGACAACAAATGAAGATAATGCTGTGGATGGATGTCTAGGGCACTGCTTAAATATATTGATGGTATTGTCCAAGTGCATGAATAAACAAAATAACGTATAATACAATAGTGTAGTGTTTGCAGTTCAACCCAGAAGGGGATCCTCCTTAGATCCTCTGAGTGTGTTAGGGAAGAGTACGGGGAGTGCAGCAAAATAGAGGAAAGAACAATATTAATACACTATGTAAATATGTCAATTAAGAATGAAACCTTCTGGTGACAGAAAGGCTAAATGGGGTGGTGATGCAGAATATGTAGTGAAGACTACTCACACGGCCATATATAAGTATGGATCCTTGAGTGGTATCTTTTGCAGAAAGATCCCTCTCTCGTCTCTCTCCCTGTTTCCTGTGTATCGTAGCCTGGTAGTCAGCTAAATAGGATCACCTCCGTGTTTGCACCAAATCTAATGGGATGACATATACAGGAGAGTGTGATGCAAAGGGTATTTATTTAGTTAAAATGAGCACAGACACGGAGGTGATCCTATTTAGCTGACTACCAGGCTACTATACCGAGGGAGAAGGGAGAGAGAAGGATTCATTCTTAATTGACATATTTATATAGTGTATTAATATTGTTCTTTCCTCTATTTTTCTAAGATTGTGTGTGTCTGAGAGGTTGGAAAGCTTGTAACATATCAACTACTTGTTGGTCCAATAAAAGGCATCATTCCCGCTACGCCCTCCCTCCTTTGTTACTACATGGGAGAAAGGACGAACAGTAGATGTCCCCTTACTAAATTATTATTAATATACAGTTAGGACACTGCCGGGTCATCTCATAACACCATGACCCCCGCCCTTATAGGCATTACTTGTTCTCCCACCGCTGCGTGTTAGGTCAGCGCGCGTCATTCCCCGCCCCGCCAAGCGCAGAGACGATAAAACCCAAAGAACATACCGGTCACGCGCGAGATACCGTTCAGCTCCCATCATCTGCAGATCATTCATCCCTCATTATGACGTCACACTTTCAGCGTCCCATATTATAAAAACGTCAGTGTGGCCACCCTAGGTATGTCCAATTATGAATTTAACTCAAAACATGTTGTAACTGAGCAGAGAACACACTGTAGCAACGGCCCCTGCAAAAAGTTTGCTGGAATGAAAAGGGGGATTGAGAAATCGAAGTGAGAGAAAATGAAGGGATTTTACATCTTTGATTTTCTAAAATGGAAAACTGCTGAAGAATTTCCAGTTTGGCCAGAAAACCTCACGTGGAACCTGGCGAAAATACAGATCCTTAGTGCGGACGTGCACATTTTAAGCTTCGAAAATCCCTTTTAGTCCAGAATTTTGCTATAGCTTAAAGCTGCAGTTCAAGCAATATCCTACATGTGTGTTATCTTTAATAAATCAGTTCTGTGCTATGAGAAAATAATTGTAGCATTTCAAAAAAGATATTTTTAATGTATTATAATGTAACAAGCACTTTTGTTTCTATAGCAACTATTGATAAAGTCACATCCCCTTCTTCTTCTGAAACAGGCTCTGGCACACCCCTTTTTGAGCCCTGCCCTCTGTCTGGCCGTGTATCAATTGCATCTAGTGACTGCCTGGTCACATGATCTTCCCCACAGAACTTTGCATCTTGGGTACTCTTCTGCTGCACTGACAGTGATTTAATGAACCCCCGAGCCGAATCTTAACTGTTTGTTTTCTCATAAATAAGGGTAATTTAGTGAAACTCTTGGACCAGTCCCGCACAGTAACATGGAAAAACATGCTACTTATTTGTCAGCTGGTAACAGTTTTTTGGAGGTTAGTGACCCCTTCTCCCTGGATTTAAGCTCACCCCTCCCCACTTTTTAAGTAGCAGGTTTGGTCAAAGAGATTAACTAAATTACCCTTATTTATGAGAAAACAAACAGTTAAGTATTTAACTATATATTTTTTGGCATATTTGGGTATTTTTCTCATTTGTGCAAGAACTGAACCTTCTAAAATAAAAACATATCAAAGAACATTAAAATGTAACCGGGCTCAAAATACACGTCATTCACTTCTTATCAGTTTTTGTCATACCGCAGGCTCCTTTCAAAATAAAAAATGCAAAGCTATGCGTTATGCTCCAGCAGTTCTGCATTGTATTATAAATGAGTTCTCTTGCCTACCGTCCAATCTCCTAATGAAAATATCAACGGTAACATTCACCTTTCCAATAACCTTTCACCACTGATAGTACCAAACACCACCCAATCTGTATTGTAGCGACTGAGTCGATGCACGTTCTGAAACATCACCGTGCAAAAACACAGATGGATCTATTTATCAGAGTCTAACAGGTACAAAACTGCGGCAAAACGTGGGCAAAAACAAATCCAAACTGCACCAGATCTATCAAAGACAACAAGAAAAACTGTTATTAATGGGAATTCCTTCTGGGCAGCTGATATTCACTGTAGTTTTACATTTTGCAAATATTTTCACCTTTTAGATCATTTTGTTCTGTGCAACATAAAATCAGCGTGTGTCTATCTGCACTATATATTAAGGCAAAGTTGGAGAAAAATTGTCGAAAAAGAGCCTCATTTCTGGTTTGCCCTCTTAGCGTCGATGTATCGGACTTTACTCCAGTTTTTGCGCAGTGTACCAGCTTGAGATTTGGGGAGGCGTTATGGAGAAGGTTAACACACACATTCCCAGCTAGCTCAAACTCCTACACCCACCACATCATGAATATATATTAATGTCAAAAAGAGTGCTTTTGGGCGTGGCAAATGTATACAACAAAAGACAGGGGTGCCCAATGCTACATCAAATTGACAAAACATATTCAGTATGGTAATAAGTATAAAGTTTAAAAACTTCAATAATAATATTTTCTTGGTTATTTAGTTAGATCCTTTGGCCAAAGCATCATAAGCCTGCATACCACGCCAAGGCATAACCAAACTTTGCAATTTGGTTATACCTGGACATTGGTATGCAGGCTTATGATGCTTTGGAAAATTGCTTCATAAATTGTGCTAGGTCTGAGGGGGGTGTTGATTGTCTTGCTCACAATTCTACACCAGAAGTCAGACTCGAGCAGCAAGTTCCCCTGTTTTCTGCTTAATTTTGGCTTCCTGTATTTTGAGAATCCTATACCTTTCCTAATTGGCTTTATGACACTAGGTGTGCATCGTTTAATTACTTTATCATTAGGGTGGGAAAAAAGAATGAATAAATAAATAAGAATAACCCTCCTTCATCAAAGTCCCCTCAGTGTAGAAACGACAAAAACAATTTTTTCTAAATACTTGTTTTCTCTGTGTTGTGAAGGTAATAACCCATTAAAACGAACACTTCCATTAGATCACTTAGATTCGAGATGGGGATACATTATCTTCAAACTGTTGTCAACCAGTATCCAATCTACAGGAGTACATAGTTCATTGGAACACCACTTGGCAAGACAAATACCTTTCTGCATGTTCTGAGCTGTCATACTTGGCCTCATTACTCATTACAGCTAACTCCACATCTCATATTAGGGTTTGTCCCATGTGAGGCAGGTCATGATTCCAACGACAACACATGAGGCCACCATTCAAACCAATGTAGGCCACAATAATTAATTGAAAGCGACAGGCTAAATAAATACTAGATTGCTGTTAGAAGGAGATGGACCCATCATTCGTCAAGTATCTAAAACGTAACTGGACTTCTCCCCTTTGGAGGAAACTAGTTGGTGCAGCTTGACTGGGGACGTGTCACTTTGATGAAGATGTTACTTAAATGAATGGCCCATTTTCTCATTAGATTGATTGCTGGAGCTGTCACTCCTCCTGCTGACTTGTCTAATGCAGGAGGCAAAAGAATGAGATTTCTAGCAGGCTGAGACATCCATTGGCTTACAGTTAAACAGGTCGCTTTTAGAATACTGAAAGCCTTTCCAAATAACCAACGCCAGGGTTGCACTGTACAGCGCGTTCTGGGTAAATTTGTACTTTTCTAAACCTGGGTATAGATACCTTGTGGGTGGGATTGCCAAACATTTTTTGGCAGGGAGCTCGGGGGAACAGGAAGAGACCCTAAACCAGGGTAGTCAACTCCGGTCCTAAAGGGCTACCAACTGGTCGAAGACTGAGCCACTGATTAAGCCACCTGTGCTGAAGCAAAGAAATCCTGAAAACTCAACTGTTGGTAGCCCTTGAGGACTGGAGTTGGCTACCCCTGTCCTAAACAGTGGGAATTAGGAATGGGACCGGGTGTCGATAACTCCTTTTTTCCTGCACATTTCTTTACTTAATTATTGTAGTGTAGCTATAAATGTGTTTTACTTTGCTTAATATTAAAGTCCAAAGAACTGGGAATGAAGGAGTAACTCATGTTAATCTCATGGTCTTTGTAGTGGGAAAATCCAGTATGACTCCCAAACCTTCTCGCTGTGTGCTGTACTTTTTAGGGAAGATACAGTACAAGAATAGAATTCTGTGTACATATTTAGGGGTAGATCCTCTGAAGTTCTGAAAATTTGCACCAGTAACAATCGTTACCAAAATCGGGGAGCGGACACTATTTTTTTTCTTTAATTTAATGGGTATCCTCAAAGCTAATCAGACACAAAAATCACGTCTGTTGGTAAAAGTAGCAGCGCTATTAATGGTGATTTTCATGTCTCAGAGACGCGTTCACCAATACACTGCACATGCGCAATGGTCAAACGTTAACACACATTATTAACGCACACGATAAGGACGTGTTACTCGTGCGTTACCAAAAGCGAATGCAAATCTTGTTATAATATTGAGAAATTTTACATCTTAACTCTTATGAACTTTTTACGTTATTCCTTCATTTGTTTTAATTGTACATTAATAAAAATTAAATATTCATTATTATTGAGGTATGTATGGATATACATTATGGTACACATACTTAATACAATAATTATTACATTATATACCATACTAGCTCACACAAACATATCTTTAATCACTAAAAAACATACTATAATTTATGATCTGTTTCAGACATTTATGTGATCCCTAATATATATCTTTGTATAACACGTGTAACTTTTTGTAATTAGAAATGCCTTTGTCTATTGTAGGTCACTATCCCAGTAGTATTCCAATCGACAATAATAATTCTATATTATTTATTTATAAAATGTTTTACCAGGAAGTAATACATTGAGTGAGTTTGAGGTTTTGAGCTTGGAAGGACTGTGTATGTCCCAAATTAATTGGTAACAATTTTGGGAGGTCTGTGACCCCTCCTCCTTAGTATTAAGCTCACCCAACCCACTTTTAATTTGAGGTCTTGAAACACACGTAAATGGGCCGTGTTCCCCCAGGATAGAGGTGGAGATAGCCTTCAACTAAATATTTTGTCATATTGGATGTAGCATGAGATCCTATTTGCCTATTGTTGCATAGTGTTGCATACTTCAGGTCACTTATCCCAATAGCACTCAAATCGACACAAACAAATATAAATAATGCAGTGGGTTTGGTTTTTGTCGATCTACCCCTTCCCTCTGACCTTGCTGCTAGAAAACCTCAAAACAAAAATAGTATTACACCCTATCCAAAATGTAACAGCGGATGCCGCCAGGAAAATGCCACACTCATCGGATAACCAAAAAACTGCAAAAGAAGAGTATTTTGGTTCATAATCAGAACCCTTCACAAGGATCAGAAACAGTGCAAAGGGATCCCTTATTCCATTTGGAAACAAAGTGACATCATCTTGCTCAATGTAATGACATCAATTCCTTTATATGACACCACACAAATAATACACAGGATTTAACCAGTGCTTAATGTACAGTGAAATAAGGAACTTTGAGACCCCCACCCCCCCCCCCCCCCCCCATGGTAATCTAAATGTAATATACAAATCTAATATGAACAAAGGAAATAGTCAAAAGGAACAAGTATAAACAGTGCAGGAAAACCCATCGTTTTGCAGGAGAGAATGATTTGCTGATGCCTACAAAATATGTGTGGTGATTTCATTAATAAAATGAAAAATTATAGGAAAATAATGGAAAAGAAGGTAAATGTAATAGAATCACTTGAAAATCCTCTATGCTGTAGCCCAGCGGTGATCAATTCCCCCCCCCCCCTTAACAGATCAGTGTTACCAGGAGAGTTAGCTCAATCAGTCCCTGCTTCCGCGCAGGTGGCTCAGAGAGATTGCGCCATCTGTGCTGAAGCTGGGACATTCTGAAAACCTGACCTGTTGGAGGGGCTTGAGACTGGCGTTGGAGTCAGTACTGTTAATTGTCCATCATTAATCACACCCTGAGAAAGGGATATTGCTTTGTAGCAGCACTAGGGGGAGCCCCGTGCATAGTTTCTAACCATATTGGTCACTCAGACTTGGAGTTTTAGTCCCAATAAAACTGTCCCCCTCATTAGAAACACCATGAGAAAGACACTGGAATTTACTAAGACATTGTAAGAACAACGCTCCACAAATGAGAACATTGAACTTCACTCAGAGTGGGGGGGATTCTCTGCTTCTTAACTGTGGTTGTGAAGGGGACTCTACGAATATTTGGAGTATGCATAGATAAGCCATCGAAGGGGATAAATATCACCAGACAGAGGATGAAATCATCGTACAGGGATAATGTGGAGACATGGGCAGCAGAAGGGTGCCTGGACAAGAAGTGAACCCCAATGGCCAGAAACACTAGTAACGGGGTGTAGGCAGAAACTGGGACATTCAGATAGCCATGGTATTCAGTTAGAGTAAGCATCAGCTGATTCATAGAAGTAGCCAGAGCCATAGCTGAACATTAACAGGAGAGTACCCAAGGACAGGTGGAAGCTGAGGTGGAAGAGTAGCCTCATAACCGATGAAGCAAGAAGCAAAGAACTAGACGAGGTGATGGTAAACAAGCAGGCCAAGGTCAAGGATCCAGAGATACAGGCAGATGGGAATCAAATAGGTACACATTAAAACACCTTGTTGCACTAGCAGAAGGAACAGGAGCTAGGCCACGTTATGTAGCAAGGTCTGGGGGTGTATCTGAAGTGGAACCAATCCCAGCAATTCCTAAACTCATCAATGGGTGACCAGAAGCAGAACCAGTCCCTTCTCTCAGAGAGCTCTACAGAATATTGGGCAAGGAAGCTATCCAGCTGGGAGTTAGCCCAGCCTGCCTCGTACAGCACACATTTCCAGTTTGAGCCCTGGTTTAAAAAAAAATCTGATACCTTCTTCATTGGGAGCAAAGTAAATATGTGCATCCATTGGCCAACAAATTGGAGAGGAGTAATTAACTGATCGACGGATAGGAGCCAAATCGATAACAGGGAAATATGGCCAACTTGGAGAACCTCTTGCATTCACATCTTAGATGAGGACCGAGAATTCTGTGGGGATTTTTTTGGACCCAACCTACTCAGCGCCTTTTTTTCTTCTTCGGTTTCGCGTTCTCAGAATCTTTGTGACCGTTTTCATTACACGAAATGTCACCAGAATTTTCACAATTTTACTGCAGAAAGTGACACACTCTGACTACTCATTTGCATGTTTTCCCACAATCCCTGGCTGCAGTGGAAGCTCTGTATGCTAAGGCAGGGTTGTGCAAACTGGGTGGTGCAAAATTGCTTGGAGGGGGGGGAGGCAAGGTGCTTACAGAGGCCCCACACTCTTCTCCACAACATTTAAATAAAATGCCGGGGGGAGCACGCAGCCTCTGTATGTCTCTCTTACCTTCTCTGCGGCGGCTCCTGGCGACGTGTCGGCATGACAATGCAGAGTCAAATGATGCCGCGGGGTCAAATAGCAACGTGACTTCACATCACGTTGTAACGCCGAATTGCGCCGCCGATGCCGGAGGAAAGGTAGAGGAGGGGGGCGAGCAGTGGGGAGAGCAGGCAGGGGGGCGCAAGCAAAAAAGTTTGTGCACCCCTCTACTAATAGATAATGGGGAAGGGCAGGGTTGCAGACCTGTCTGAGAAGGGTGAATGTGCTCACAAGTGATATTTTTATTTGCTGCATGCCAATTTTACTAGAATGTTGTTCTTTTTGGCCAGAATTGAGCAAAAATGGGCGTATATAAAGAGTGACGCGGATAGGTTTGTTGCGAAACGCGCTGGTTTTGTGAATATTTTGGCAAAGAAAAGGCACATTCTGCTGACAACGTGCACGTCCACTTGAGAGTATTAAAATGGCATGAAAGGAACAGTTATTTTAGAGATAACCTTTTCACTAGCAGTCTGGCTGACAGCCAAATAACTGATCCGCACAGTGCGGCTATAAAGTTTTAGCAATGACTTATTCTAACGTTGGCAATGGATAGTTATTTCTTATTTGATATTAAAAATGTCTGGGGACAGAGGGGTTAAGGAACCTTTATTTATTTTTTTCAATTATTCAGCATGTAATGCTGTGCAGTAATGCATTCACATTTCTAGGAAGCTATAGGCCAACAGGGAAAAAATGTTCCATGCTCCTCTAAACACTGGGGTAAGCGAAAAACAATGCATACAATATCATTAGAAGGGGTACTCGGTACTCGGATTGGCTAAAGTCACACAAAGTCAAATTGGGATAGGTGCAGGAGAAGGAGGAGGGGAGGGAGGTCGTTTGAACTGTCCAAGACAGTTAACAATGTTACAACATTTCAAATTAAAGTAACAATCAATCAAAGAAACCTATATTAGTTAAATTCGCATAATGTTAGTATCCCTGAGCATCTAAGTTTACCATTGTAATGGGCTCCGGGGAGAGCTTCATTTTAACCACCCAGTGATTTAATACTGTATCTGAAACGCTTACGTCTCCAGAACGAAGTCTCAGAGTTTAAAAATAAAACCGTGTTGGAAAGGGCAAGAAGAGGTCAGAATTGCAATATTTATACACACAAGACAAATTAAATCATTGGTGACTTTCCCTATAATGGAGTCGTCCACCTTACTGTTTTTCAGGGGGGGGGAGGGGAGAGCTAACCCCCATTTTTTGTACAGGATGGTAACTGGGGGCATCCCCGGAGCCAAACGCTGTTATTTTCAGATGAAGAATCCCCTTGGTTCCTGAGATTCTTGCTGGTGAGGTTACCAGGTTAAATCTTCCTCCGGGGAAACAAAATGGTTTCCAAATCTTTGGTCATTAAGGAAATGCCACAACATCGTCGGTTGTTGCTTCCTATTGGACAAAAACAAGCATGTAATGGGTATTCCTCAAGTTATTCAATAATATAAAATGCGATTAATGGTAACAATAATTTTAAATGTGTTGTGAGAATATATGCATAAAACAAATCCATTCTTGACCAGAAAAGTATTAAAGAACACAATATGGTGCAGTGTGTGTGTGTGTGTGTGTGTGTGTGTGTGTGTGTGTGTGTGTGTGTGTGTGTGTGTGTGTGTGTGTGTGTGTGTGTGTGTGTGTGTGTGTGTGTGTGTGTGTGTGTGTGTGTGTGTATGTGTGTGTCCAAATCAGTGGCAATAAGTATGCCCCAGATACCTCTCTCCAGGTGGGCATATCTCTGGGGGAACGGATATGGAGAACGATGTTGCAGATCATTTAAGCTTTATGAAATAAAAAAATCAATAAAATCACGACCTCGGAAAAGCGCGCTTACCATGTGTGTCTCTGCTCATACACACATAGCCACAATGGTTTAAGCAAGTCAGGCTGGAGCAGGAGCTCGGAGATGTTCTCACCACCACTGGGCCAGGTGGAGAACGTCCATCTGATCTCCAGAGTGACAGACACACGCAGACACAGAGAGAAAATGTAAAACAAATATATAATCGCCACGCTTCTCCATGTTTTTCACACAGAGAGCAATACAGAAAGAGTGAGACAGAGAGAGAGACACAGACAGCGAGACACACACACACAGAGACAGATACACAGAGAGAAAGACACAGAGACGGTGAGACACACACACAGAGTGAAAGACAGACAGAGAGAGAGAGACACACAGAAAAAGAGAGTGAGATAGACAGAGAGACAGTGTGTGTGTGTGTGTGTGTGTGTGTGTGTGTGTGTGTGTGTGTGTGTGTGTGTGTGTGTGTGTGTGTGTGTGTGTGTGTGTGTGTGTGTGTGTGTGTGTGTGTGTGTGTGTGTGTGTGTGTGTGTGTACATTTTTTCTTTCAGCTACTACAGAGATTAGGGGGTCGCCTTATATTCAGGGTCGACCTATAATCGGACAAATATGGTATGCTCCAAATTTGCCATGCTACGTCGCAGAGTCTCCCTGTGCAAACTCTTGATGAACACACAGTGACATCAGGCAAAAGGCAGCAGCTGTCATGTTTACATATGGACTTTAAATATCGAGTTAATATAGTTATAGGTGTCAGGTTTGTATATATAAAAAAACAAGTATCAAACACCCAGATGCGACACCTTAACCATGTCACTGCATTAGTTCACTATGTTCCTAGGAGGGACTGACCCCTTAACCATGTCACTGCCATTAGTTCACTTTGCCCCTAGGAGGGACTGACCCTTTAACCATGTCACTGCCATTAGTTCACTTTGCCCCTAGGAGGGACTGACCCCTTAACCATGTCACTGCCATTAGTTCACTTTGCCCCTAGGAGGGACTGACCCATTAAACATTAAACCATTATACCCTTTATTAGGGTGATGCGCAGTATCGCTGATTTCATCCCTTCTCAGATTGCACTTCCCGTTTTCTGAGTGGTCCCAGAACACTGTCCCACACAACCTGTGCTTCAGCAGCAGCTTTGAGAGGAGCAGGCACTGGATGTCCGGGGACGGGAGCCAGCGATCCTGCCTGCGGAAGCTGACACGCCAGGAAGTTCAGGGCGGAGATGCAGACACTTTCAGATGACATGCTGGGTGTTCTAAGTCAGAGCATATGCTAGCTGGGTGAGAGAGGGGGACAGGGACAATGGGGACAGAAATGAGGGGACAGTCACTGAAAGGAGCAGAGAACACGGGACCGTCACGTAGAGGCAGGGCCTCAGACAGCTTTCCCGGGGCCCAGGACAAGAGTTTACACTCACGCCCCCACCTCTCCATCTCTCCCGCACCCTCACCTCTCTCTCCCCCCATACACAAAATAACCCCTCTTCCCCATACACATAATAACCCGTCTTCCACTGATACACATAATAAACCCCCTCCCGCATACACATAATAACCCCTTCTCCCCCTATACACATAACCCCCCAGCTCTACACACATAATAAACCCCCACCCCCTATGCTCATAACTCCCCACCCCCATACTCATAATAACTCCACACCCCATACACAATAACCCCCCATACTCATAATAACCCCCCCCCTTCCCGCATTCTCGATATTACATAAAATAGAATAATTATTATTATTAATCTAGTTGCTGCATTATGGCCCCAAGCAGGAAATTACACCGCAACGAGATATTCCATCCCCCTTACACCTTAGAGATGAACACACGGATCACAGAAGTGTATTTTTTAGACAGTAATTGGCTATTCTGACAGTACAGCCTTCACTGGCTCCTTAACATGCACCATTGTAATTTCCTCTGATTTTATAATAAAACTCAATGCTTCAAGGTCGCGATGACTCTGATTATTAAGTTACTCGCTGGCTTTTCAGCAGAAGAAATACAAGGAGAACAGTCACCTGCCAATTGAAACATTTTCAGGCACGTATTTTCATAAATAAGAGAGGGACCAGCCATGTGGTGGGAGCCTTTAAAGTGGGAGACGCTGCATGTCCATTTAGTGCAATCATCTTGTGACCTTGGACATCTCATTGTGTCTGGGAACCACATATTAAATTGTAAGGTATAAGGTATTACTTGGAGATTGTATTAGTTGTTGAAATATGTATTATGAAGTTTACAGGGACTGCACGAAAGAATTCCAATCCAAAAACTGACATTGTTTATAAAGCAAAACTGGAATGGCCTTTTTGAAATACATGGGACAACTCCAATCCTCAAGGGCCACCAACAGGTCAGGTTTTAAGGATATCCCTACTTTAGGTGGCTTAATCAGTGGCTCAGTCAAAGGCTTGTGCTGAAGCAGGGATAGCCTGAAGACCTGTTGGTGGCCCTTGAGGATTGTAGTTTGCCACCCCTGGGCTATATCTACAGAGCCGTGTTAAATCAGGGCTCAAAACGTGACAATACTGTATCTAAAACAAGAATGGACATTCACAGGGTATCCTCAAAGCTGATGATATGCCAAACTATGTCCGAACTACAGTGTACTAGCCTAGTATCAGGGGACCAGAGGGGCTAGAACAATAGACAGTAAGCCAAGGCATAGCCAGGTTCACAGGGGTCCAGCGCAGGCAGCAAGGTAGCATAGTCGGGTCAAGGGCAGAGGTCAGAGGCAGGTGGCAAGGTGGCATCCTCGGGGTCACAGGCTGGGGTTGGCAACAGTGAATCCACAGGGACAGAAACTGGGACCAGGGATGCAAGAGCAGGATGGGACAAGCCAAATTACAGGCAAGGACCTTTATTAAATAACCTATTGCAATGGTAGGAATAGTCTCTAGAACAGGGGGCTCAAACTCAGGCCTCAGTATTGGCAACAGGCAAGCTTTTATGGATATCCCTGCTTCAGCACAGCTGGTGCAGTCGAAGACTGAGCCACTGATTGAGCAAACAGTGCTGAAGCCGGGATATCCATAGAACCTGGCCTGTTGGTGGCCCTTTAGGACTGAGTTTGAGACCCCTGTTCTAGAACATAAAACAAATGCAAAGACAAAAGACAGGAAACTGTAAGAGAACCAAGAGAAGACAGCAGCGCAATCCGGTGAAAAGACAGGAGCAGCAGCACACCCGGTGGACAAACAATCGAACTGTGAGACGGAGAGCTACAGTAACTAGATATGTCCCTGACACATAGGCTTAATGCCATGTTACTGTAGCATAACATTGCGTTCTCATTCTATAACGTGATGCTAACTACGTCTTAGCAATACTTAGATCCTGACAGGTCTTCAGCTTGTGTTGAGAAAGAAAGGAGCGGGAAACAACACTGTTAGTTTAATCATACCTATCAGTCGGCCCCTGCACTCAGGCAGGGTTGTCCTGGTGGGTGCTTGACCCCCCCCCCCCTCCATCAACCCCCCTCCCTTTTCTCTCAGCTACAGGATTACCTGAATGTGTGTCCTCCTCTCTCCACTCCTCCCCATCGGCCGCTGTGAGTGAAGCCTGGGGGCAGAACCTGATGCTGCGGGGGAGGCATTGTAGCACCACGGAGCAAGGTGGTGGCCCTCTTCAACATGGCGGCCAGAGCAGAAGGATAAACGCCCACCCTCCCTGTGGTGTCTTGCATATTTGGCATGGTGTTAATGTTTTGTTTCCATTTTTTTTTTTTAAAGGAAAAGGTAATGATGCTAATACAGTATATATTTTGTCATAGGATTTGTCACAGCGGTAGGCGGTACACCTGATATAATGGCGCCCGTATTGGGGCAGGCTGGAATAATTCTGCTACCCTAGGTATGTGGAGTCACAAGCCACGGCGATGCAATTGGGGGCTCTGTACTACAATCGGGCTGCCTGGCACGTGGTAAGAAAGAGTTTGTAAAATAAAGCTATAGCCTTGGTTCCCCCACACAGCGTGTCTGTCGTTATTTGAGGGGGGGGGGGGGGGGATATGGTGGACTCCCAATGCACCATGTGATGTTACACCCATGGAGACCCTGGAAAAGCCATATTTCATGGTCAGGGTGGGAGTAGCGCCAAGTTTAGCTGTGACTTAACTAACATAACGTTAACTCTCTGCTATAACATTAACAGACTTTAGTGAATGGATAATGTTAGGATCGTGCTTCATTTGCATATCATTTGCATGTCCATGATAGTTACTGCTACAGTATGCTATTTAACGGTATGTTATTAGCCTTTGAATATATACTGTTAGTCTTAGTGACATCAAGTTAGGTTAATGCCACATTAAGTGGCATAACAGAACTTTGTGGATCTGGACCGTGGGTGAGTACTGTATGCAGCATTGCTTTTGGGGTAGTTGTAATACCGTTCTGTTCTTGCATTTATATAGTCCCTTTCATTTCCAAAGAACTGTGCAGCTGTACTAAGAGGTATTACTATCAAGCATGACAGAGGTGACACCATTTGTGATCTAGCAGATCCTCTCCCCCTCCCCCTCCTCTCCCTTTCCCTCTTTCCCCCTCTCTCCCCTCTTTCCCCCTCTCTCCCCTCTTTCCTCCTCTCTTCCCTCTTTCCCCCTCTTTCCCCCTCTCTCCCCCTCCACTCTCTCCACTCTTTCCCCTCTTTCCCCCCTCTCTCCCCTCTTTCCCCCTCTCTCCCCTTTTTCCCCTCTCTTCCCTCTTTCCTCCTCTCTTCCCTCTTTCCCCCTCTCTCCCCTTTTTCCTCCTCTCTTCCCTCTTTCCCCCTCTCTCCCCATCTCTCCCCCTCCACTCTCTCCACTCTTTCCCCCTCTCTCCCATCTATTCTCCCCTCTTTCCCCTTCTCTCCCCTCTTTCCCCCTCTCTCCCCTCTTTCCTCCTCTCTTCCCTCTTTCCTCCTCTCTTCCCTTTTTCCTCGTATCTCCCCTCTTTCCCCCTCTCTCCCCTCTTTCCCCCTCTCTCCCCTCTTTCCTCCTCTCTTCCCTCTCTCCCCCTCTCTCCCCTCTTTCCCCCCTCTCTTCCCTCTTTCCTCCTCTCTTCCCTCTTTCCCCTCTCTCCACTCTCTCCACTCTTTCCCCTCTCTCCTCTCTCCACTCTTTACCCCTCTCTCCCCACTTTCCCCCTCTCTCCACACTTTCCCCCTCTCTCCCCTCTCTCCCATCTCTCTCCCATCTTTCCCCCTCTCTCCCCTCCCTCCCTCTCCCCTCTCTCCCATTTTCCCCCCTCTCCCCTATCTCCCCTCTCTCTGCCCTCTCCCCCTCTCTCCCTCTCTCCCTCTCTCCCCTCTCTTCCTTCTCTCCCCTCTATCCCCTCGATCCCCTCTTTCTCCCTCTCCCCCTCTCCCCTCTCTCTTCATCCATGTGAGTACTCATTTGCCTGTCATTACCCAGAATCCCCTGCTGCAGTGGAAGCATTGTATGTTAAGAGATAATGGACAAATACAGGGTTGCAGAGCTGTCGGAGACACCCACATGTACCCACAAGTGGTATTGTTATTTGCTGTACAATGTATGGTGGAGGGTTTTTCTCACTTTTCTTTACCCACCTTAACTGTTTTAATGTCTGATATTTAATACAAAACTTCACTTGACCACTTATCTTGTTTAGTTGAAGTATATTTCTTTTTTATCACAAAAACAAGAAAAAAGAGTTCCTCTTATAGTCTCATATACTCAGACCAATTTAAAATTTAACATTTAGTAATGTACTGTAGACATATAAAATAAATGAAGGGATATTTATGTACACATTAGTAGATAATTAAAATCAAAAATGACAAAGATCTCCCTTACTGACATCCAGGGAGGTAACAGTCAGACGCAACATACATGTAAGAGTAACTCAATATAAAGATTCATTGTAACCGCCTTCAATGATCACAGGCTAATCCTGCCAGAATCAGTACCTTAGTTACAGAATGAGTTATTCAAGGTATTGCCGAGGGCTGTGAAGATACAGGCTCATAGCAATGTTAGAATATATTATGTGCTGATTAGGGAAAAGTGTAAGGCTTGGTCCCCGCTGGCTGCTACAGCGGGTGCTGCGGCAGGCGCTGCGGGGACAAAAGCCGCCCCTCAATGGGGCCGGGCCCGCTGAGGAGCGTTTTTCAGGCAGACTTGAAAATTGAGATTACAACTAGCGACGGAGTGCTAGTCCACGCCCCCCGCCGGTCAAGCCAATGAGGACGATCCTGTCGGGCGAAGTCATGGCCGTGCCCCGTCACTCCCCCATCACGCCCCCCCTGTCTTTCCGCCTGCAGCTCACTGCAGACCGGGGAACTCGGCTGCACGCGCCGCCAGCCTCCCAGCACTGGGGCCGCAGCCTAACTGTCACAATCAGTTTCATAGAATTTCCCGAGCTTTCCAAACAAAATCCGTTCCGCGGTGTAAATCCGTAGCCGGATTGTTCCAGTTTCAATCTGTGCGGATTAATCCAAAACCGTCTTTCGGTACAATCCGGATGGATTTTTGGAGAATCCGATTCAGACTGATTCCACAACCTGTTGTCGGATTGTTAGAAATCCGACCTCGGATTATTAATCCGCCGTGTGGATTGTCAGTGATAGAAGAAGAAAAAAAACAAAAACGGCGGATCGCCCTTTTTGAGACTGAACAGAGGAAATCTGT
Organism: Ascaphus truei; assembly: GCF_040206685.1. NCBI lineage: Eukaryota > Metazoa > Chordata > Amphibia > Anura > Ascaphidae > Ascaphus > Ascaphus truei. The sequence continues at coordinate 42,160,603 of NC_134488.1, read as the reverse complement.
GGACCAAAGGAACCGGCTGATCTGAGGCGGACCCAAATCTTGAAAAATAAATTGCCCATTTCTCACCCTGGCTCAGATGCCCTCCTCTTTCTGCACCTACAATTATATGAGTTACTTGCTAAATACAGCTCCCTTCATTCTTTCCTGATTAACCAATTAATTCAAAAGTGGCTAAGAATTTGTAGAGATGTAGGAATTCTGGGATAGGGGCAGGAAATTTCAAGAAAAGGCAATATGGCAGATGACACATGGTGCAAAAATACAACCTGTGTGGGTGAATCTAAAAAAAACAGAATTGTTTTCTGCCCTGGTCCCTGTCACGGGAGACCAGTACTTTTAAAACAAAAATTACCCGGATCCTTTTTTTGAACAAAACGTGAGATACAATAAATTGTAGTTTATTTACAAAAGAACCACACACAGCTTTAAGTACAAAATAACACGAATAAACACTTACTCGGATGGGGCAAAACAAAATAAAATGTCCACAGAACGAACTTCACGAAAATAAAGTCTCTAGGCACCAATTCCCAGGAGCGGGGTTGGTGCGCAAATAGAGCTGTCCCAACAGTCCTTGGCAAGGGGCCCTGCATGCGACCCCTGTTTCTCCGCCGTAAGGAAACTTTTCGTTCTGTACTTGCAGGATTCATTCGGGAATCCTTAGTTCAAATGAACTCTTGTATCCCTTCGATACATTCGCACAATGTATCCCTTAGGTAGGTGGATCTTTTAGGAATCTTCAGTGAATCTACCTCCCATCGGCTACACGAAACTTTATAGAAACACAAAGCCTATTCTTGCACTGTGCAGCCAATCCCTGCGTGGGAATTAACAATCCCACCTATTGGCACGCTCTGCCAGTGCTTCAGGGAGCCGGGCAGAGGCTTCAATGTATGCTACGGTCATGCACTAACCAGCATACCTAACCAAGCCCCCTGCTCTGGCGACCTGTAGTCTACCCCTCCCTTGACATATGGACATTTGTCAGGCACAACTTTTTATCCTTACTTCCCAGCAAGTAACACTTTCAAATGTCGGTACCTTTTTAAGTCCGGACTTTCCAAGACACTCTGAAGTCGTCTCAGCGTGGTGTCTTAGAAGTCCGCACTTAAGATATGCATGAGTTACTCCCCAGAATGGCCGGTCATATACTGGACTTGCCAATTTCCGCTGCCCCACCTGTCGGAATGTAAATGCCCTTGCTCTTTATAATTTTAATACACAAAAAGAGGGGGACTTTAATTTACTACTTTTCACAAAAGTTAATAACACATTAAACATAGCTGCTTTACTGTTTGGACCTCAGCAGTATCCACACCAATTTTCATATTTCCCGCATGTCCCTAACTCAAGTTAGCTATCTAATTATGGGGGCTATGCACTAAGCTCCGATAAGTCACTTTTAGACCGCAAAGTGCTCTTCGATCGTGATTTTTGGCTCAACCCAATGCACTAAGCAACGCAAACAGATACTTTGCGGTCTAAAAATGACTTTTTTCAGGAATTCCAACTTTGCTCGATCGCAACCCTGTTTGCGTGAAATTCTGCCCTTAAGCGGGATGCACTAAGCAACGCAACCTTAGCAAACACGAAAGTTGCGTTGATCAGAACACGCCAGGTCAGAGTAGATGCAAAGAAATCTGGACTTAGAAAAAATTCTTGTTTTTTATTTTTGCATGCGCAAAACCCATACAGCAGGCCGGCGGGTGTCCCCGGCTGACCCCGCCGGGGTCCCGACGGAGCCCGGGGTCGCGCGGGTGTCCCCGGCTGATCCCGCGGGTGTCCGGGGGTCCCCCGCTCACCAAGCGGGAGTCCCCGCGGGAGAAATACATCCCATCTCTGATTGGCTCTAGTAGACCATGTGACGGAGGCTTGGGGGAGAATGGATGTGGTGTCTTTGAAACCCTGTCACATGGTACTGGAGCCAATCAGAGTTGGGATGTATTTCCCACGCTCTGATTGGCAACCGTACCATGTGAGACCGGCCATGTTTCTTTTAATGACGTCATCTTAAAGGCAATTGAAGCAAAGCCATTCTGATTGGCTGTGCTTTCATTGCCTTTAAATGACGTCATCATTTTTTTTTCCATCGGCCAAATCACATATTTTTCACGGCCCAATCAGGACCGTGGGAAACATTTGACTAAAATGTGACGTCATAGGCCTATAAAAGCCTATGTCGCCTCATTTTTAAGCTAGTCGCTGAGGAGGGAACATCTCCCCTCCTAAGAAGAGAAGAAGGGCGTGGCGTAAGAAGACGGAAGAAGACCCCAGAAGACCCCAGAAGACCCCAAAGAAGAAAGAAGACACAGACGTGGATTTGTTATGGTTTTTATTTTATGGCTTACCTGTGGATTGGTTCCTGTGCTTCCGGGTCGCTTGGATTTCGGTGAGTGGACATCTAATGGTGAGTAAACAAAAGAAAAGTTTATTATTTTTACTTTTACAGGTTTTTATGATTTTTCATTCATGTATTTTATTTTTTCAGTCCCATTTAATGCACGTTAATGTATATATGTATATACATACATTCACGGACACTGAATGGGTGTATTGTATGTGAATTTTGTATGTAAATGCTTTGTATTTTGCTATATTATTGCCCCTGTATGTTATGTTTATCTATCTGTATGGATATTCATACAGGGATAATAATTGATTGTTTGGCTCATGTTTAGGTTCTTTTCATGTATGGATAATGTATTTAGCATCTTTATTTTGATATTGTTGTGAATAATGTAATTTGTATTTAGATAATGGCTTTTTTCTGGTAGTTAGATTAGAATGATGGTGGTTACTTTAAATTAGAATTGTTTTGGCAATGGTTTGGCTTTAGCAATTGAATAGGGAATTGTATAATTGATTTGTATTGTATTTGAATTGTTTGAGGAAATGGATTAATTGATTGATGCTAATTGTATTGATGTTGGTTAGTTTCTAATTGATTTTCAGGATGGCATTGGTGGCTAGGGGACATTGTTTATAGTGTATTTTATTGTTACATATATTTTGCATAGTGTTACATGATGCACAGATTAATTGCATCATGTACACACTCTATGCAATTGTGTGACATTTCATATACATTTGTGGAGCTGCTGATTTGGTGGCTTATATTTGCAATAGATGCTGGATTTATTGTAACATGCAATGTGGTGATTTTAAGATTAAAAATTCATGTTTTGATTTATGCATGTTTTATGTGTTTCATAATGGGCAAATAATATATTATCCATATCTGGATAATAGTTATTTTGCACATTATTGTACTGTATGTGTTGGGGGGGGAGGGGGTGTATTGGCCCTAAGGGTATGTGGGTAGGCCTCCCTTGTGGGTAGTGGGTGAGGGTGGTTAGGCCTCACGGGGTGGGGGGGTAGTGGGGGAGGGTATGTAGGCCTCCCGAGTGGTGGGTGAGGGTGGGTTAACCCCTTAATGACAGTAGCGGTTATTAACCGCTATGGTGATTAAGGGGTTAGGGGACATTACATTGGCTATTGTGATTGTTGTGCATGTTTTGCAGCACCGGAGGGGCATGGGCAGAATGAAGATGAGGATGAAGACGGCCTTCATCGTGGGTGCCTGTAAAACGTAAGTGTTAAATGTTTTGACTGTATTTATTGTAATTTATATGTATTTAAAATGGGCAAATGCATTATTATCCATATGTGGATAATAGTAATTTTGCCCATTACAGTACTGTATATTTTAGGGGGGGGGGGTGTTGTTTATTGGGGGCAATTGTCCCCAATAAACATGCTAATGTGCCTTAACCCCTTCATTGCCTTAGCGTCTATCCGCTAAGGTAATGAAGCTGCATTAATGTATTTTTATTAATAGTGTGCGGGAGCAGGGGTTCCCCTGAGCTGAACCGCATTGATTTCTGCCTCAGAGACCCCCTGCTTCCCGAGTTACAGGCCCCGGTTTGGGGCATCGGTGCCAGTGCGGACGCCATCTTTATAGAGCCCACGTCGCGTCTTGGAAGCTATAAAGATGGCGGCGGCACTGGCACCCGCTGCCCCATACCGGGGCCTGTAACTCGGGAAGCAGGGGGTCTCTGAGGCAGAAATCAATGCGGTTCAGCTCAGGGGACCCCCTGCTCCCGCACACTATTTTTTAAAATACATAAATGCTGCTTCATTACCATAGCGGATAGCCGCTACGGTAATGAATTATTGTTTATTGTTATGTGTGTTTTAATACTAGTGTAGATGTGCAGGGGGTCTCCTGAGCTGAACCGCATTGGTTTCAGGTCCGAGGACCCCCTACTTCGGGAGATACAGGCCCCTTTATGGGGTGCCGGTATCCTCTGCAGAATGTAAATAACCCGGTCACGTGACGCGGGAGCTTTAAACTGCAGGGGATACCGGCACCCCATAACGAGGGCCTGTATCTCCTGAAGTGGGACCAATGCGGTTCAGGTCCTGAGACCCCCTGCTCATGTACACTATTACTAAAATGTATTTATTTAGTGTACGATCGCCTGTAACAGTCTTGCATGGAGATGGCAAATCTCCATGCAAATGTTACATGCGGCTTTTTTTCTATCAGCTAGCGTACGTAAAGGTTGAGAACGCTAGCAGGGGGGAAAAAGCAACACGTACGCTGTGGCTGTTTTGAGCTATTTTGAGCAGGTATGTTAAAAAATGGCCTCAAGGCCTTAGTGAATCGCGTCCCTGGCTTCACTTTTTAACGAACCTGCTTTTGGCCAAATCAGAACGCAAAGCCATTGAGCTTAGTGCATAGCCCCCTATGTGTGGTCTGCGAAGTGTCTGTGGTTTAAACTTTCTTCCTGTCTGTAGTTTGGGCCGTGACTCATTGTTGCAATGCACAGAGCTAACACATAACCGCAGCCATACTTATCCATTTAACCGGCGGTTTGGGCCGTAACTCATTGTACAGTAGCAATGCACGGAACTAACTTAACCGCAACCGCTCTTATCCAATTAACTTGCGGTTTGGGCTGTGACCCATTGTAGCAATGCACGGAAATAACCTAACCGCACTTATCCAATTGACCTTAATACAATGATGTATTACGTGTGGTTGTAACCCTCGGAACTAATCCATTAACGGTGACCGCAGTCATTCCATGTAGCTTATTTTAATGCGTGTGGTCCTCTTATTCCAAGCCGGACACACACATACCATTCTAATGCATTTACAGGCTCGCAACCAGCAGTGGGCTGCAGAGCTGACACTTCACAGTTACAATATTACTCAGGGAAACCCTGTTACATGACATACATGTGTGCCCCTTATACCTAACGGGGAACACACAGACCGTTCTAACATAATTACAGGGTCGCAGCCATTATTGGGCTGCAGAGCTGACACTTTACATTTACTCACTATGACTCAGGGGACCCTGTTACATGGCTTATATAGTTGATACATAGCATTACTCTCGCCCCCTTATCCCTGGGGTGAGAGACATAGGCATCTTGAGTATATTTGCAGTATTACCACCCTTCCTGGGTTGCAGAGCTGACACTCTACAATTCCCAATCTGGTTCAGGGGCACCCAGCCGGGCCAAATACCTTTATTAATGGCCTGGGTACCCCTTCACCGCCACAGTCCCAAATTTAAATCACAAGGTAAAAGGGGGAGGGGAGCGCTAGGCTGATGTATATGTGAATGTGTGGCCTCTATTGTCTATAGCACATCGCATTCTCTTTGCCTACCCCTGAACAGACTGTCGGAAGTAACCACCGACGTACGTTTCGCTGGGAAGCGCTTTTTGACCTCCATAGTGCACGGAAATGTTGGCTTTTGCTTGGACCTACAATATAACACTTTTTGAACATTATCTCTGCAGTGCTGTGCCCTTTTCATCGCACTTTGGTTTGGGTGAAGTATTCATTATGTTTTATTCCTATATTAGTGCAGGTCTCCTCTAGGACAGAGACACAAAGCAGAGCTCTACTCACAAGTTCATAATGAAGTTCTCCACTTAATGTGACAGCCAAGAACAGTGGAAAGACAACGTTTCAGGTCCCATATGGACCTTTCATCACAGTAGAGGTCTACTTTGTATCTCTGTCTGAGGAGACCTGCACTTTGAAGAAACTGTTTGTCTATGTTGTGTTGGCTGCCCTATTTCCCCACACTTTGGAATTGATGTCCTTTATTATACATGAACTTGCCTTTCCGTTGATTTTCCCTTACGGAGTGCCTATTATTTATTCTCTTTGCTGAGACGCTAAACCAATCAATACACAGAACTGTATCAAACTGAGAGCTGCATTATATATATGAAAATACTAAATAAATAACAAAGTATTATTGACTTTGGATTCAGGGATCTCACACTGCAACATAGATATCCAGGGGAACGGACAGCTTAAATAGGATAAGGAACAAGATGGCAGAAGGGGGGGTGCAAGGGAAACAGGAAGGATTAAGAAAAGCAGTAACAATAACCTTTGGGCAATGAGAACAAATTCTTGTAGTTTGGGAAATAAATCCCAGAACTAATTGTAATAATAAAAAGGGGTGACTTGGATATGGTGGCTATTAGTGAGACATGGTGCAATAAAAATCAGGACTGGGACACAGCTAGAGATGGGTGAATCCGTCCAAATCCGTTTCTCACGTTTCCCCCCCCCCCCCAAATCTGTTTTGCGGTGTAAAATCCGCAAACGGATATGATCGGTTTTGATCCAGGCGGATTCATCAAAGATCGCCATTGAATAGAATCCGTTGACAGATTTGTAGGATCCAATCCACGAATTCAGCAACTCGTTGGCGGATTCTTCAAAATCCATCCACGGGTTGCGGAATCCACGTAGTATATTGGTAATAATAATAAAAAATCCAAAAACCGTATATCAACCCTTTTTCAGATTGATCCGCTGAAATCCGCGGCCCAACGGAACCAGCTGATCCGCTGCGTATCCAAATCTGCCCAAAACATTCTCCCATCTCTAAACACAGCTATACCTGGACACACTGTATTTAGGAAGGACAGGGTAGGTAGGAAGGAAGGTGAATTGCATTTTATGTGAAAAACACAAAGGGGGTTTCAGTACAAGGTACTGGAGAAAAGACGGAGTCACTTTGGCTAACCCTAGAAACTGGTGAAAAGGTAATTCGTACTGGGGTGGTCTACAGATCTACAGGACAAGAGGAAGAATTTGGTAGGGTATTAATAGAGGACACCACTAGGATGGCAATTAAAGGAGAGGTAATTATTATGGGAGATTTCAATTTGATGATGGGGATGGGTATGTGTCTGCCGCAGGTACAGCCAGAAGTGGGGACATCCGGAATTCCATGCAAGGGACATCTCCCAAGCAGTCAGTGAGAGAGCCAACTCACAATCCTGGACTTATTGCTTACCAGTGGGGACAGAGTATGAGATGTTCCAGTGACCATCAAACAGTGTGGTTTAGTATGGAGACAGAGGGTCCTAACCACACAAAGACGAAGGTTTTAGATTTTAAGAGGACTGATTTTTCAGGTATGGGAAATTGTTTAAGGGATCCTTTGACAGGGGGAAGCTATTTGAACAGAGGGCAGAGGTGGGGGAAAAAAAACTAAAAGACGGCAGGCTAGTAAAAATACAAGAGAAAAGAAAGTAGTGTGGTTTTCAAAGGAGGGGACCGGGACAGTCAAAAAAAAGCTACAAATACAGCTTTTACAAAATATAAGCAGATTCAGTGGTAGGAGATAGAGAACTATATCCGGTTAGGCATATGGAGTTGGACACAAGTCCATTGAAAGAGGAGAAAGTCCAACTGGAACTTTCATAATTAAAAGTGGATAAGTCAACGGCATCAGATGGGATACTGTACATCCAAGGATATTAAAAGAGTTTAGTTGTGTGCTGGCAACACCATTCACAGATCTATCTAACCAGTCACTATAAACAGGAGTAATTCCAGATGACTGGAGAAGCATATCCCACTTCACAACTGTGGAAGTTGGGAAGAGGCAGGTAACTACAGGCCAGTGAGCCTGATGGCGGTAATGGGGAAATGAATGTGTAGCCCCGGTCCCCTGTGGCTCCTAGAGACCCCCCTCCTTTGTGGCAGCGCGATCGCGGGTGCCGCCGGAGCCAGCGACGGACCCGCCGGCTGCTTCCAAAGGTGGGGGCCGGAGCAGGGAGGGTTCCGAGCCTTAGGAGGCTCTGTGGCGCACCTGGCCAGCGGGGGCCGCCATTGTGATCGCGCGGATAAGGCTAGGCAGTCGCGGCGGGCCTTAGGAAGTCACGCAAGTGCAGTAGAATCGCGCACGTGGCCCCAATATAGGAATAGCCTCCACGGGACTACAATTCCCAGGAGGCTAAGGGTGGAATGCACCAGGTGTCTCATAGTAGCCAATAGGGCTGGAGGATTGCCCTGCAAGGGAAAGAGATACATTTCGCTGGGTTTTGAGGAGAGAGGGAGTCGGCGCCAGGAGAAGCTAGGGGAAGGAGGTAGGGTACAGGAGTTAGTGACTCCCTGCACTAGGCCAGCAGCCCCCGAGGCCCCAGATGGCCCTGAGCCACCCAGTAGTGTGAGCTGTGTCAGGGACAGGCCCCAAGTTAGGGACCCTGCCCCTTACTATCCAGAGCCAGTTAGGGACCTAGCGGACGCGGCACGTCCATCCAGACGTTTGGGCTCAGACCTTCGCTGTCGCAGCAGCAGCCACCCGGGTGGGATCGCCCCGGACGGTAGTTCCTGTATTCAGCCGTCAACAGGATCCTTTGTGAAGTTCCTTGGCAGGTCCGGGCACTGGAGTGCTCAGCAGGTAATCAACAAGTGCACTAACTATATCACCTATTCATACAGTACATAGTGGCTGCGCAGTCACACACACATATCTCACTTGAAGGGTGGGGGAAATACTGTGTGGTTATTGGACACGGGGTGGGATCACCCGGTGGAGGTGGGAGCATCCTGCGAGACGCAGTAGATAGTGTCTCCTCTAGAGAGGGACACCTGTTGATATATTTGCCTATGATATATAGTAAAGCTATCCGTTTGTTTTACATGCTGTGTGTGTGTGGAGTGATATACAATTGTCCTGCGAGGAACCACTCCCAATCTGGTGGGAGCCATCGCAGGTGGAGGCGCTGCACCAAGTACGAGGTTATCCATATCATTACACGTGCCCCAGGCTCTCCGTGGCGGAGGCTCAGGCCTCCTGTGAGCCTAACAGGTAAAGCACCACACTGGGTGATACATATAGATCCCCTCACCTGCACCCTATCTGCGATTGGGAAGGGGGGAATATGGGTTACAAATGGAAACATTGCTAAAAGACAGAATTGTTGACTATCTAAAGTCCAGCCATTTTCAAGATCCCAGACAGCATGTGTTTCCTGAGGAGAGATCATGTAAAACAAATCTAATTAACTTTTTTTGGCTGGGTGCTTAAGATAATAGATTAGGGTGGGGCATGTAGTTACCTAGATTTTGGAAGGCATTTAACACTGTCCCAAATAGAAGACTGATAAACAATTTGCAATGCTTGAGATTGGACTCTAAGCTGGTAATGGATAAGACATTAGTTGCAGGATAGGTGACAGAGAGTTGGGGTAAAGGGAGTACATTTAGAGGAGGCACGGTAACCAGTGGAGTACCTCAGGGATCAGTACTGAGAACGGGGCTCTTTAATATCTGTATTAGTGACATTACAAATGTTTGGAGGGGGAATGTATGTATTTTTACAGATGAAACTCCGGGAGGGTAAACAAAGTGACTAATGGTGTAGGTCGATTGGTGGAATGGTCAAGAGTGTGGCAAATACAGTTTATCTCTGGAAGGGTCGTGGTACCTGATTGCCACAGCTCCTCCAGCAGTGTCATCACATGACCACTTACAAACAGGGCAGGGGCCATTTTGCAGGAAGAGGAATAGTCCTCCTCCACACAGGGCGGATTGCGTCCTGTGCTCCATGGGAATGCAGGAAGCAATCTAAGCCCCAAACAAAACCTTTTTTTGGGCATGACATAGTCACTATGTTATATATGGCTTCCAGAGTGCCAGTCCCCAGGATGTAGTAACAACGTCCTCGGGGGCTCAATGGCGTAGTGACTAAAAGTACAAAATAATGCTCTTGGGCCTTAAAAATCCAAAGGCAGAATACAGAATTAATGGAACTACAGTATAATGTCAACTAGTATAGAGGAGATGGACCTGGGAGTCTTTATTTTAGCAGACTTAAACATGGCGAGCAATATAACATAGCAATGAGGCATGTCAGCAGGATGCTGTGTTGCAGAGAGACGTATTAGCAGCAGAAATAGAGGGGGGTTTGGGGGCACTTTATAGCTCATTGGTGAGACCTCATCTAGAGGTCATATTGAAGGTCGTATCTCCAGAACAGGAATAAATGAGAGATTGTGAAAAAAAAAGGGCTATGAAGATGATCCATGTTCTCCAGCATAAGACCTATCAGGAATGACTAAAGGACTTAATATGTGCATCTTAGATGATAGACGGGAGAAGGAGGGGGAAATGATAGAAACTGTCACATATATGAAGGGATTCAATAAAGTACACTGGCGACACACTTTATTCGAGCTCGGCTAGTCCCACGAATTCGGGTATACCCGGGTGTATTGAGGTTTGTGACTGCTTTCTGCCCGAGTGCATTGCGTTATTTTCCAGGCAGGGATTGAAGCATTTTATTCCCGCTGGCTGCAATACTGCACAGTATATATATATATATATATATATATATATATATATATATATATATATATATACTGCATTACAATTCATGAATTTATGCCATCTGGTAGACACGCGAAACATTGCAGCCTATTAAATCCTAATCATTATCATTTAACAGATCAGCCACCCATGAACCAGGCATGAACCATGGCTGGGAAGGCAAACGCAACAGGGCTTGTCAGAGGTGAGGAGCGGTGCATTCCAGGTATCTGCCAGGTACATACTGGGTATTTGCTCGAATAAAGTGTCGCAGCAGTACAGGAGGGAAGCATGTTCCAAAGAACGAGGAGAGCTGGAACAGGATCCTTCTCTGAAGGTAGGGAGTGGGAGGTTATGGGGAAATGTGAGAAAGTACTTATTTACCGAAGGGGTGTGCAATTTGTGGAATAGCCCCTCATCGTAGGGGCTAATGCAGTAAGGGAATTCAAACATGCTTGGGCGGCCATCAGGCTAAATCTCAAATACGACATAAAGCCCCAAGGATCAGATCGGGTCTGAAGTTTGACAGCAGATAGGAAAATGGGCAGACACGGCCGGGGGACACAGGGACACGGCCGGGGGACACAGGGACACGGCCGGGGGACACAGGGACACGGCCGGGGGACACAGGGACACGGCCGGGGGACACAGGGACACGGCCGGGGGACACAGGGACACGGCCGGGGGACACAGGGACACGGCCGGGAGACACAGGGACACGGCCGGGGGACACAGGGACACGGCCGGGGGACACAGGGACACGGCCGGGGGACACAGGGACACGGCCGGGGGACACAGGGACACGGCCGGGGGACACAGGGACACGGCCGGGGGACACAGGGACACGGCCGGGGGACACAGGGACACGGCCGGGGGACACAGGGACACGGCCGGGGGACACAAGGACACGGCCGGGGGACACAGGGACACGGCCGGGGGACACAGGGACACGGCCGGGGGACACAGGGACACGGCCGGGGGACACAGGGACACGGCCGGGGGACACAGGGACAGGGCCGGGGGACACAGGGACACGGCCGGGGGACACAGGGACACGGCCGGGGGACACAGGGACACGGCCGGGGGACACAGGGACACGGCCGGGGGACACAGGGACAAGGCCGGGGGGCACAGGGACACGGCCGGGGGACACAGGGACACGGCCGGAGGACACAGGGACACGGCCGGGGGACACAGGGACACGGCCGGGGGACACAGGGACACGGCCGGAGGACACAGGGACACGGCCGGGGGACACAGGGACACGGCCGGGGGACACAGGGACACGGCCGGGGGACACAGGGACACGGCCGGGGGACACAGGGACACGGCCGGGGGACACAGGGACACGGCCGGGGGACACAGGGACACGGCCGGGGGACACAGGGACACGGCCGGGGGACACAGGGACACGGCCGGGGGACACAAGGACACGGCCGGGGGACACAGGGACACGGCCGGGGGACACAAGGACACGGCCGGGGGACACAGGGACACGGCCGGGGGACACAGGGACACGGCCGGGGGACACAGGGACACGGCCGGGGGACACAGGGACACGGCCGGGGGACACAGGGACACGGCCGGGGGAGACGTGGTTGTTATCTGCCATCACGTTCTATGTTTCCAGGATATTTGGAGTTGGTCTCTACATTCTGGTGTGTTGTATACATTCATGATGATGGATCCGCTTTGGTTCGGAGGTTATTTCACGCCTTCCTGATATGAATATGTTTTAATGTTCTTCATTCCTTTGCTATAGAATACCCACCGCAGGCAATTATTGAATGGAAGTCTCTAATATCCACCCTAAACCTCAGACCAGTAACGGAAGAGGTGCTGCTTGTGGGAAATTGATACTACAGCCATTCATTCTGGCTATTGTCTTCTTCTGATAAGGCATGTTCAAAACATCTCCTGGGATCTCCAGTAAATAGCAGATCCATAGGGTACCGGTTTGTAATAGAAAGTATTTAGCAATGTATGTTATGCTCAACTCCAAACTGAAAGCCCAACAAGTCAGGTTATCAGGATATCCCAGCTTCAGCACAGGTGGCTCAGTCAGTCCTTGCTTTAGCACTGGTGGCTCAGTCAGTCCCAGCTTCAGCACAGGTGGCTCAGTCAGTCCCTGCTTCAGCACAGGTGGCTCAATCAGTCCCTGTTTCAGCACAGGTGGCTCAATCAGAGGCTCAGTCTTCTGGGTTACCTGTGCTGAAGCTGGGATATCCTGAAAACCTGACCTGTGGGGGTGGGCGGGGGGTCTCCAGCCCAAATATAAATGGACAGTCTCACTCAGCGATATATATATATTTGGGTTGCAATTAAGTGACATCACTTAGCTATATATCACAGCAGTCTCTGTGACTGTAATGTAAGGGAATTGATGTTGATCACCTTGCAGTTACCCGGGCACTGTACTGTATTAACCAGTTGCGCAGTAAAGGAGCCAGCGATGCAATCCTCTCTGTTTCCGAGCTCTTTCTTTAACAAGCTACCGGAGAGTTTCAGAATGGCGCGGAACCTCATGAACACGTCTATAAAGCCTCATTGTTTCCCATATAAGTGTTGTTACTTCATAAGCTACAGTACCTTCAGGCACCAGAAAAATCCCATACAGCCCATTGAAGAGCCACTTTTTATGGGGGAAAATGCCATTTGGTCCATTCATTTACAGATTCCTTAATGTATTAAATTAAGTTTCTCTGGCCACACTGACTAGCTACTATCCACTAGGGCAGGGGTCTCCAAACTCAGTCCTCAAGGGCTACAAAACAGGTCAGGTTTTCAGGATATCCCTGCTTCAGCACAGACGACTCAATCAGTGTCTGAGTCAAAGACTGAGCCACTGATTGAGCCACATGTGCTGAAGCAGGGATATCAGCCCTCGCGCCATTCCTCACCTGGTAGCACTTAGATAGGTAAGTATAAGGGGTATTTAAGGGTTTTTAGCATTGTTTAGTATCAGCTCTCACCTTGACAAAGGCTGCCTGTGTGCAGTCGAAACGTTGGATTTATGCTGGATTAAAGTTTCTACTTTGTGATAAGACCGTGTGCCTGTACTATTCTCTTTACCTATCAGTCAAAGACTGAGCCACTGATTGAGCCACCTGTGCTGAAGCAGGAATATATTCTGAAAACCTGCCCTGTTGGTGGCCCTTGAGGACTGGAGTTGCACACCCCTGTTTCAAACCATCCCTTGAATGGCATAAAGACTCATCCCCTCGCTTCCGCGGAATGTGATAATAATACCAGTTCCCTTTTTTACTCATTTCATGAAACAAAAGCCCCCTGGTAATTGCCTGAGATGATGGTAATCCACTAGATGTTATCACAATCGACTTGCAGAAGAAAGCAGGATGGGAAATCTGTCATCACAATATTTTGATTCCTTTGAAACACTTAATTGCTCCCAACACTTAGAAGTCTCTGGTGACATTTATATTGAGAATGGGGGTTATTTGTCTTCCTTTTCCCCATCTTTATATACAGCACAATGACAATGGTGTTATATGCAGTCTTGTACATAGTGCAATGTAATCACCATTAAACTCGAACCAGGAGCTTAACATCTATTTAATTTGCCACTGTGGGGGCACCTTCTCCATAAGAAACTGTTTATAGCGTATAGATGTCGCAGACAGTTTATACTGTAGGTCAGAGTTGCACTTTGAATTCTGTTATGAGTTGTACATGAAAGTTATTCGAATTATTAAGCCTTCCTGCCAGGGTTTCCTTTTATGAACAAATAAGCTTTCTTTTGTAACCTGCGCCTTTTGTTCTGAGACCATAATTCGTGAATTACATGATAGGAGAGAGTTGAAAGAAACATATTCATTTTGAGAGTCTCTGTAAAAAAGAAGATAATACTGAAACATCGGCAACTTCACAGCTTGGAACGATTCTTATTTGTGGGACTCCGGTGTACTGTATATGAATAGGTGCTGGGCATCTCTCATCCGAAGTTTGATTTGTGAAATAAATCAGCTGTCATTCGTCAATAGGAGGCCTGTTTTAGCAAGGAGCTTCAACCTTGTATGTTATCTTGTGCGGCGTGTTTGAATGTGAAATGGGACATTGATTTATTCTCAGTTGGATTTGAGATTGGGGAAATCAAAGGGCAAGAGATTTTGTTTTCTATACATAATACCCTGTTGCAATGTGTGGCAATACATTGCATTTGATTGTTTTTTCGGGAACTCTTCAGGTGTTGTAGTGTCTAGCAAAATGGAGTGGCACAGGGAGTAAAGACACTGACTGGCACTGAGTGTGAAGCAGGGGATCCTGGTTCAATTCCCAGTGTCGGGACCTTGGGCAAGTCACTTTATCTCCCTGTGCCTCAGGCACCAAAAACATAGATTGTAAGCTCCACGGGGCAGCGACCTGTGCCTGCAAAAGTCTCTGAAAAGTGCTGCGTAAAACTAGCGGCGCTATACAAAAACATGCTATTATTATTATTATTATGTTATCCCTGTTACAAAACAGATGTGTTGCTTATTAATCATGGCTTATCAACGATCTGTGTTACGTGGGATAGCACTGTATCCCACTGCTGAGATACTGTATATGTCGGACACAGTTGTACAATTTACCTAAAGTTATGTAGGTGGATCATAGTTAAACTTACAGTATGTCATCAGCTCCTTTAAACTTCTATGTACTTCTGGAAAACCTGTATCCAATAAAAAGGGGAGTGGACATGTAATCAATAGAAATGTTCCAGTTGTTATTAATGTCAGCTAGAGAACTTTACAATGGACACCACATCAATTCTATATTATTCCCATCACACAACTGCTGAATGTATTATATTGGCTGGGTGAGATCTTCAGATGAAGTGTTGGCAGCAAACACATGGAAATCTGGTGAGCAGTTACAATGGATGTTTCATTCCAGTAGAGAAGGCGAAATAATGAGTTCAGGAGATGGAAGACTTATCCAAATCCCCTCTCCCTGTATTATTTGAGAATTATCCTTCTAGCTAATTAGTATAAAGGGGGTGTCGATTAGAACGTCTGGATGCTACAGACTTGGGTCCATATTTTAAGTGCTGCTAAGGCATAAGAAGCCTTATGGGCTGGACCATTTAAGCAATTCATTATGATACACAGACACAATCCTACATGACTCACAACAACACTAACTCAGCTTGTATTAGAATGTAGACTGTACTTTTATAGTGACATAGAAATGGGTGCAATAATGAGGTCGAGTGAGCCGTCCTAAAACCATGTATAATTGCTATCCTTTACATTTGATCAACCCATGATGTTTTGAATTCCTATCTACTGATCTATGGCCCATATTTACTTTGCAGGGCGGTTCCCCAAGACATTCTTTGGAATGGGCTGTAAGGTGTTCCGTTGCTGGAAAGTCTCTTATGCAATAGCACTGCTTAGTAATCTGGACCCATTTGAGAAACAAAAAAAGTATATGAGAGTAATATTATGGTAAGAGAATACTTTTGCACCAGTGAAAGTTGCATACACAACTACCCACCATGGTCAATAAGTTCTGGAGATATCGACGAAACAAAGTCTTAACCCGATCTCTGACAGAAAGGGTTACTCTGATCTACCTGCAGCAACTTTTCTGTCCTTAAAAGGATGCAAACCAAAGACAGAGAGACCCTGTGCGACATCCAAGGTGACAAGTCATATACTTAAATACTTCTCTGTTTTTCTCTCATAACTGAAGGTCACTTAGTGACATTCTTTGGCCCCGGCATTTCTTAGCTTGCAGACCATGTCACGGCGTCCCCCCTTACACATGCTTTAATCAAAGAATGTAACTAAGTGGCCCCCACTTATAAGAGAAAAGTAGATAAGTATTTAACTCTGTCACTTGTCCTGTTGGATGTAGGATTGGGGTTTTCTGTCTTTTGTTTATACATTGTCACAAACCCAGTAGCACTCCTTTTTTACATAAATTGTATGTCTTTATTTATATAGCGCCATAAATGTACATAGCGCTTCACAGTAGTGATATATGTTGTAATCATATAAATAACAGATAATATAAATAACAGGTCAGGGGAATAAGTGCTTCAGACATAAAAGTAACATTAAGGAAGAGGAGTCCCTGCTCCGAGGAGCTTACAGTCTAATTGGTAGGTAGGGGAACGTATAGAGACAGTAGGAGGGAGTTCTGGTAAGTGCGTCTGCAGGGGGCCAAGCTTTAGGTTGTGGCCCTGCTAGCGCTGAGCACCTTGACGAGGTGACTTGCATATATATATATATATATATATACAAGTCCCCGCTCACGCGATGCGCTTAGGTAAATAAAATTTGTATACTTTCCCACTCGCTCAATATTCGGCAATGCCGCCCACCCGCTACCCCCACGCGCGAGCAGACGCAGGACACTCGCCACGCATGCTTTGAGCGCCAGCGCTAGCGGGGCCGCAGCCTTATGTATCATGTGTCCAGGATTATCCACAGTGCTATTCATACACTTCTTTAAGCAAGTGTGTCTTAAGGTGGGTCTTAAAGGTGGATAGAGAGGGTGCTAGTCGGGTACTGAGGGGAAGGGCATTCCAGATGTGCGGGGCAGTCAGTGAGAAAGGTTTAAGGCAGGAGAGGGCTTTAGATACAAAGGGGGTAGAAAGAAGACATCCTTGAGAAGAACGCAAGAGTCGGGATGGTGCATAGCGAGAAATTAGGGCTGAGATGTAAGGAGGGGCAGAAGAGTGTAAAGCTTTAAAAGTGAGGAGGAGAATTGAGTGTGAGATGCGGGATTTGATCGGAAGCCAGGAGAGGGATTTCAGGAGGGGAGATAAATATACAGTATATAGGGTGGTGGCCCCGGGTTTTGAGCTTACAGGGGTGTTGTGTGTGTTTAAAATAAATAAAAAATTGGATTTTAGGTTTGATAAATATGGAGTTTTTTTTTTTTTTAGCTGCCAGGGGGTTATTCACTAAACTTTCCCAGCTGCAAAACTTGTGCAAGACCTGTGCAAGAAAATTGCACCAGAAATATACAGAAAAAAACCCAACTGCGTTCAATGGGATTCCTTTTCTTTGAGAAACATGGTGATTTTTTTGTACTGGTTTTGCCCCCGTTTTTCTTCAGGCTCCTACTTAACATGCTGTGAAATCTTCACAGAGTCAGAGAAGAGTTCAGCCCCATTCATTTGCTGATGGGTTCACTGGCTAGGAATGGGCAGAACTTTGGTGTGGATGCTGCCACTTTTCTGTCTCCTAAGGCAGGGGGGGGCTTAACTCCAGCTCTCAAGACCCCCAGTTTTTAAGAATATTCCAGCTTCAGCACAGGTGGCTCAATCAGGCCTGCTTCAGCACAGGTGGCTCAATCAGGCCTGCTTCAGCACAGGTGGCTCAATCAGAACCTGCTTTGGCACAGGTGGCTCAATCAGTGAAACAATCTTTGACTGAGCCACCTGTGCTGAAGCTGGGATTTCCTTAAAACCTGACCTGTTGGGGGTGGGCTTCAGGTCTGGAGTTGAGCCCCCCTGGCTTAAGTGTTAAATAAAGAAGATTTTTTTTTAAATAGCTATTTTAAGTTCAGTTCCCATGTAGTCCTTACTGTATATTGCTTTATTTCCAGAAATCTTACACATCATACTTGTGGATACAGAGAGCTAGCATAATACATTGCTTGCCCCTGGCACTGCGGGGGGTTAGTATATTCCAGTGTTCCACCTGCTGTGTTTCTGTCTGTAGACTTATTTCAAGTTGTTTTTTTTTTGAGTAGCTGTTATTTGAAGTTCAATTCCCCCAGCTACAATGCTTTAATTTCCATAGTCTAATGTAATATACTTGGGGATATAGAGTTACTATAGCAATCATTAAAAATCAAAAGAAGTGTAAACCCACAGATCCCGTTAGTTACTGTTTAGCTAGCGGCAACCCAGTTTTTTTTAATAGAAATAATGATACTATTCCTATGTTTGTCTAAGAGGCTGCTGTTTTAACACATGTTTCTTTCAAGAATGGCCTCACAGTGGTGTAAACAGTTCTCTGTTTATTATAAAGCTTGTCTTGGCAAAAAAAAAATGGTATTCCAATGCAACTTTTGCGGATATGAAAAAGAGCCTCCCGGGTTTATAAAGCTGATCTTACTACATAAAGAAAAGAAATGCTCGGAGCACGGCGAAAAAAAGGCTGGAGCGGAAGCGGTTTAAACTATTTAATATGTACGCGTCAGAGGATCTACCTGTATGTCTTTTTGGCATCATGCCTTGTAAATAGTTGTATCTTTAACCACTTCCTGTCCAGCCTTTTTTCGCAGCGCTCTGAGCCTTTGTTGTTTTTATGGATTATCCTCACCCATCAGGTCGGGTGCACGCTAACGGAGCAGGCGGAGAAGGGACCCGCGAGTATACTTCACTTACCCCCAGCTGTGTTTTATACCAGTAGCCAGTGTGGTGTTGCTGTACTTGGATTCAGCTATACGGGAGACAGAGGGATTCTGCAGGGGGCACTGTGAATGTACAGCACGGTCAGAGGCTGTACAACTGCGAAAGAAAGTCTCTATTATACTGTAGTGCCGACGAGTATTCTACAACAAATCTGGGGCAATCACCAACAAGACCCAGGTACATGCTGGGTACATGGTGGGTACATGCTGGGTACATGCTGCAACATTTCCCTGACATTTCTGCAGACAGACTAATGGCTAATTAACAGCGGGGGTCCCCGGCAGTCCCATTCAAATTGAATGGGACTGCAAGGGACCCCTGCTGTGTTAATCTGATGGGCCATTAGTCTCTGCAGAAATGTCACTGAAATGTTTGCAGCATGTACCCAGCATATACCCAGCATGTACCCAGCATGTACCCAGCATGTACCTGGGTCTTGTTGGGGATTGCCCCAGATTTTCCAAGGCAAGATTAAGGCAAGTTTTAGAATACTCGTCGGCGCACCTGTACCCCCCACTCATCCTCCGCTGCACAGAGAGCCTCGCCGGGATATCAGGTGATCGGGCCACTTCAGGTATACACCACACAACACGTGGCTATGTTCAGGATCTACACGGCTTTATTATCTTATACTGTCTGTTCCGCTCCATTAACCCTTTAATTGGGGGCATTTATTGAACTTTCAAGGCACACCCTGTGGGATTTTGGAAGCATCCTCTGAGGACGTAGGTCCTACTTTTTATTGATCTTACTACAGAATGTGGGACGGTCCCATAAATAACAATTTCTAACGAATAAGGCATTACTTGACCAGTGCAGATGAACTGCATTACATTTATCAAATGATAAACCGCAGTTGATATCAACGGGATTCCTTTTCTCTGATACTGTTTTGATTACTGTTTTTGCAGCTTGGAGACCAGTAAATCCACCCTTATGCTTTCAGGGCAACTCATACATTTCCTAAGCAGCCTGCCTTAGGCTACGGCCCCAGCGGTAACGGCTGCAGGCGCGCCGGAGCGTCTGGCGGTGCGTGCTCCTGTGTCAGCTGCGACCTGTGGTCTGTGGTTGTGCTTGCAGTGTAGAGCAGATCCAACAGGGGGGTGTGCCATGACATCACGTAGCTGGTTCGACCTCATTGGCTGAACCGCCGGCGTGACGTGGCCAATGCTCAGCCGCCGTGCCAACAGACAAAAATCTTGTCCTGTGGCCGAGGCGATCGCACATCGCGCCTTGTGCACGCCCGCACTCACGCCGACTGGGGCCTGCCCCATAGAGGGCTGTGCTCTTGTGTGGCGTGCACGCCGTAGCGCGCGCAGCAGCGGCAGCCACTGGGGACCTGGCCTTAGTGATACTTAGAGCCAGGTAATTAGTTAATTACATATTAATGAGCGACATCTTGAATGTTGGTAGCCCATGGAGACTAAACGTGGACCAACATACTCTAGAGAAAAGGATCTATGTCAAAAGCTGAGATATTATCAACTGAGAATAATTTATTTGTTGTTCCAATAGCAGATATCAGAATTTCATATAAAGCATCTATTATTATTTTCCAGGAATAACTAACCGCTGAAACCCCAGCATGAAAACAAAACTCAAACTGGCCAACTCTTGTGACCATGCTATTCCGTGACAAGCTGTCATCTGCCATCGCACGGAGCAAAGCCTGACAGCAACCAGTTACTGAACCATTCCGTGTCTATTATAACTAGTGCGCTGGGTCGTAAAAAGCCACACAGGGAATACATGAATCTTTTTATTATGGATCAGGTGCACAACTTACCTATAAGTCATGTTTTTATATGGCATTTTAAACGGAAATCCTTATTAATAAGGGAGAGATTCATTTTATTTTATTGATAAAAACGGTACACAAATTCAATAGCTTTGCCTTTCTTTCTTCCATAAAGTACCGTAGACACAATTAATCAATACAATTGTTTGCCATGCCAAATGCAACAATGACCATTTCAAAATGAACCCAGATTAAAGCAGGTACTGTAGCACACATTAGCTGTACAGTACAGTAGCAATTGCGCATGGATTAGTATTATACGGAAGAAGAGTTCAGTTGAATGTGTTCCTTCCTGGTTTTGATACATTTAAAGATGGACAACATGCAGCATCCTGCCGCTGACATAATCAGAAACAGTGACCTCATATAGCGGTCCCCTGCTTGTGGCCATTTTAAAATCCCCCACATAGGGAAATCTCTCCCGCACAGTAGGGTTCGATGCTGCACTAGGAAACGATGATTACTGTAAGGAGTGCAGGTTGCTGCTTTAAGAGATGGGTTCTTTATATATTCAGTAGTACTTGTAACAAGAGACTGTGAGGTTTAGACAAGCAAGGGTAGATTCACTGTACATTAGTAAGACACCCATGGTGGTCTATTAACCTTTAGAATGCCGGGGGTCCGGTGGTACCAGAGTGTCATTAGACTTCCGGCACTTCCGGGTCATTCTTTCTGAGTGATTGCAGGACCTTGGCCAGGCCCCGGATGCCGGAAATGGAAGAGGAGGGGGTGTCAAGTCCTATCATCTCCTAGCAAGCGGACAAGTACCTATGCCGTGCCTGGTATGTTATAAGGGCCTCTGGCATGCCAGGCGTATCGTTACGGCACCGTAAAGGTAACAAGGTATCACAACCTGTAAAAAAATTAAGCGTCTCCGGGACCAACACGGCTTTTATATTTCTGCCCTGCAATGAAAAGATTCCCAAATGCTACAGGCCATATTTACTAAGTGCTATTTCCACGAGACACCTTCCATGCTGGACACCTCCTCACTCTCTCCCACATACACCTCCTCACTCTCTCCCACATACACCTCCTCACTCTCTCCCACATACACCTCCTCACTCTCTCCCACATACACCGCCTCACTCTCTCCCACATACACCTCCTCACTCTCTCCCTCTCCCACATACACCGCCTCTCCCTCTTCCTCTCCCACATACACCGCCTCACTCTCTCCCACATACACCTCCTCACTCTCTCCCACATACACCTCCTCACTCTCTCCCACATACACCTCCTCACTCTCTACCTCTCCCACATACACCGCCTCGCCCTCTCCCTCTCCCACATACACCGCCTCGCCCTCTCCCTCTCCCACATACACCGCCTCACTCTCTCCCACATACACCTCCTCACTCTCTCCCACATACACCTCCTCCCTCTCTCCCACATACACCTCCTCACTCTCTCCCACATACACCTCCTCACTCTCTCTCACATACACCGCCTCACTCTCTCCCACATACACCTCCTCACTCTCTCCCACATACACCTCCTCACTCTCTCCCACATACACCTCCTCACTCTCTCCCACATACACCTCCTCACTCTCTCCCACATACACCGCCTCACTCTCTCCCTCTCTCACACACACCACCTCACTCTCTCCCTCTCACACACACCTCTTCACTCTCTCCTCTCTCCTACACACCTCCTCGCTCTCTCCCACATACACTGCCTCACTCTCTCCCACATACACCACCTCGCCCTCTCCCACATACACCGCCTCACCCTCTCCCTCTCCCACATACACCGCCTCGCCCTCTCCCACATACACCGCCTAGCCCTCTACCACATACACCGCCTCACCCTCTCCTTCTCCCACATACACCGCCTCGCCCTCTCCCACATACACCGCCTCGCCCTCTCCCTCTCCCACATACACCTCCTCACTCTCTCCCACATATACCTCCTCACTCTCTGCACATACACCTCCTCACTCTCTGCCACATACACCTCCTCACTCTCTCCCACATACACCTCCTCACTCTCTCCCACATACACCTCCTCACTCTCTCCCACATACACCTCCTCACTCTCTCCCACATACACCTCCTCACTCTCTCCCACATACACCGCCTCACTCTCTCCCACATACACCTCTTCACTCTCTCCCACATACACCTCCTCACTCTCTCCCACATACACCTCCTCACACTCTCCCACATACACCGCCTCACTCTCTCCCTCTCTCACTCACACCTCCTCGCTCTCTCCCACATACACCACCTCACTCTCTCCCTCTCACACACACCTCCTCACTCTCTCCTCTCTCCTACACACCTCCTCGCTCTCTCCCACATACACCGCCTCACTCTCTCCCACATACACCACCTCGCCCTCTCCCTCTCCCACCGCCTCACCCTCTCCCTCTCCCACATACACCGCCTCGCCCTCTCCCTCTCCCACATACACCGCCTCGCCCTCTCCCACATACACCGCCTCTCCCTCTCCCACATACACCTCGTCGCCCTCTCCCTCTCCCACATACACCTCCTCGCCCTCTCCCACATACACCTCCTCACTCTCTCCTACACACCTCCTCTCTCTCCCTGCCTCTCTCCCACACACCTCCTCCCCCTCCCCTCTCTCTTCCCCTCACCCTCCCGCTCACTCGCCACCAGCTCACTCACTTAATTTCCCTCCTCTCTTGCTCAATTCCCCCATGTATCTCTCATTCTCACCCCTCCCTTCACCCCCACTCCCCCTTACCTTGAGGAGGATGCCTTTGGGGGTAGGGACAGTTTGGCATTATATGGCCCCACAGCCAAGGAAAGCTGGGGCCCTGGCAGCTGGACCTCAGAAGTTGGGCCAGGCCGAACTTCCAGCCCCACCGGAGCCACCGCGCCTGTCTCTCTCCCACCTATCAGCGGCCCTGGTCTTATATATCTACAACTCATAGGAGTTTACATTTTAACATGTACCACACACAAAGTTTGTCTTAAACACAGACTGAGTTATAAACTAAATTCATAGACATCAGAAGGACTTATCTGTACCCCATCTTTTCCAGTTCCAGTAACCCAGTATGTGAGTTACTTTTTTATTTTATTTACAACGCCGAGGTACCACTACTGTTTTTATTTCCGAGCTTGCAATTCCACTTTTTTTTTATTTTACAAAAATATGACATAGTTTTAGAAAGGCTCCTTGTTTTAATGTGTTCTTGAACTATATGAACACTGCATAAATCTGTCTAAATGAAGGTTAACAGGGCACTGCCTTAAGGTTTAATACATAGAGAATGTTCTTTAAGAGCATGCACAGCCCCCGCCACTAATTCAAGCCGCTTCCACCACGGGAGACAGTGCACTATAAGAAGCTGGATTCACTAATCCGGGCAGGACGTGCAGGGACAGTGCAAGCACTAGGCAACAAGCGTTCCCTTACAGTGGCGCATTGTGCTGGTGAGGGTGATGGCGACAGAAGCGAGGGAAGCAGGGGGGAGGTGATGGGGAGAAGCGACGTGGGGGAGAGGTTGAGGGGGGGGAGAAGATGAGGGGCAGAGGTGGGGTTGAGGATATGGGGGCGAGAGGATGAGGGCGGAGAGGATGAGGGGGGAGAGAGGATAAAGGGGGAGGTGGAGGAGAGGGTGAGGATGAGGGGGAGAGAGAGAGAATGAGGGGGATTGAGAGAATGAGGGGGGAGGTGGGGAAGAGTAAGATGGGGAGAGTGAGGGGTGGGGAAGAGAGTATAGGTGAGGAGAGAGCAAGAGGAAGGGGTTAGAGAGAGTGGATGAGGGGTGGGAGAGAGAATGGGTGAGGGGTGGGAGAGAGAATGGGTGAGGGGTGGGAAAGAGAGAATGGGTGAGGGGTGGGAGAGAGAGAATGGGTGAGGGGTGGGAGAGAGAGAATGGGTGGCGGGTGGGAGAGAGAAAATGGGTGAGGGGTGGGAGAGAGAGAATGGGTGAGGGGTGGGAGAGAGAGAATGGAGGGAGGGTGATTTTTCCCCCCAAAAAAGTTCATTCTCTGGGGAGGGGCACAAGGTTGAAGCCTCATCTAGGGGCACCAAATACACTTATACGGCCCTGAGAGCGAGTGCCTGCAGTACCTACAGCTTTCCTTCCGAAGCAATTACAAAGATGCCTTGCAGAACACAGAATGAACCTGAACATAACGAGTGCTCTTTAGTTGATACTTTGAGACCTGTGTACGCACAAACATAATCTTTGTAAAAAAAATTGCATCAAGGTTGTAGCGCTAAAAAGTATTCAAAACACTAATAAAATGAGCGTGGTACATACGGTATGAAGGTCCTTATGTGACTTCTTCTATACTGTATGACGCATCGTTTGTTGTCTGAAATGATGTGTGACACATTGCGTAGTATTCAATACATTGATACAATTTACATTAAAACATTTTAGAACTAATATTAGTCAAAATCTAATATTAGTTTAATATATTGTATATAAATACAGTACTGTGAAAATAATACATTTTGTTAACGTTCTGAAAAATACCGTATTAAAACATTGCGTCCAAAAAAATATATAGTTGATACGTAGCAACTTCACGCCCTTCCCGGCTGCAAAACTGGGCAAAGTCCGTGCAAAAGGATTGCACAAGATTTATCAAAGGAAAAGCTCCCGTATCTCTCAGTGGGAAGCCTTTTCTTTGATGAATATGGCTCGGTTTTTTGCACTCTTGCAGCCGGCAGACTTTAGTAAAGAGAGCTTTTTTGATCTGCGCTAGCAATAAGCCTCGTTTTGTGCTAGGATTAACGCCAGGTTCAACTCGGCGTACAATTTTGACGGCGTACAAACACAGATTTGGAACGCATATTTACATGTATTTCACTCCGTCCCACTTACCTCCGGGCGGGTTTAGCAAACCTGTTTGCTCTATAAATAAAAACACTTTTGTACACTTAAAAAACACAGAGATGCACACACTCAATGTATTTTGTCGGTTTCTTACATGAATTTAACACCAAAATGTACATTTCCAATGCTTAGTACCCAGGCCGCTATTTTCTCCACTGGGAGATTGCTACACTTGAGAAACATCTGGGTGCATGTGTATCAAGGCAAAAGATTGTAAGCTCTTTGGGGCAGGACTCCTTCTCTAATGTTACTTTTATGTCTGAAACACTTATTCCCACTATGTGTTATATTATTTTGTGACGTGCATTACTGCTGGGAAGCGCTATGTACATGGATGGCGCTATATAAATAAGGAAATACATACATACATACAAAAGCAGAACAATTGGGGGCAAAAAAATGGTACCATATGTATCAAAGAAAAAAAATCATATTGAAACCAACAGGTTTTTATTTCTTTTGATATATCTGGTACCATTTTTTTGTCCCAGGCTTGCAGTACTTTTGCCTTTATACACATGCCTCCCTGTGTCTAGCAAGAAGTCCCAATAGGCTCCAAAGTACCATGGATAATACATACTTCTTTTTAGGGATGAGTGCCTGCTTTACTGTATTCTCAATGATAATTGGGTACAGCATACATAACCTGAACCATAATACTCTTCTGGATGTGTGTGTATCCCTTTAAACAGATCAGTGGGGGAAAGCACGGGAAATCCAGGTTATTCCTGGAAATTCAGGTAAGGCGTTAAGTCTTCGCTTGTCTCCTCTGAACTGGTGGAAACGTTGTCCCTGCCTTCCAGCAGAGCAACAATGTTGTGTTTTCTATTCTTGACCGCTAGCTGCATGGGAGTGCGGTTACTGCAGTCCTCTATGTCCAGCCTAGCATTTGCCAGCAGCAGAGTTTTTACGATGGCTGCGTTGTCATTTAAGATTGCCAGGTGCAAGGGACTATAGCCAAACATGTTCTTTACATCCACGTCTGCTTTGTGTTCAATAAGGTTGATTGTGCTGCAGAAAGCGCCTCTTTGGATTGCAAGGTGCAACGGAGTCCAGCCTGACACCTCGGCAATGTTGGGGTCCGCCCCGAATCCCAGAAGTTGCGAAACTACAGGATCCTCATTGTAACGAACAGCTAAATGGAGTGGTGTCCATTTCAAATCTCCTTCAGCATCCACTTGGGCCCCATTGTCAATGAGTAACTGAATGATCTCGGTGTGCCCTTTAAATGCAGCAAGGTGCAGAGGTGTCCAACCTCGAGAGGACTTCAGGTTGACATGGGCTCCATGCTTTATCAGTTGTTTGCAGATCATACTGTTACCCTTCACTGCTGCCATATGCAAAGGGCTGTACTGGCTCTGGTCAGCACTGTTCACATTAGCTCCCTTTTGTATCAGATGTTGCACCACTCTAAAGTAACCTCTATCCGCGGCAATGTGAAGAGCCGTCCTGTGACTCTTTTGCTTGCTGTCGGGATCAGCTCCTTGGCCGATCAGAAGCTTTACGAGTTTGTAGTGGCCAAAGTAAGAAGCCACGTGGAGTGCAGTTTTCCCATCCATCTCCTGACAATTTGGGTTAGTGTGGCGGGTAAAAAGGACACGGGCAACATTCTCAAAACCATTTTGGGAGGCCAGGTGTAGAGGCGTCCATCCATCATACTCCTTTGCATCCACATGAGCCGAATGGTCTAGCAGGAGCCTAGCGATTCTGTCATCCCCGTTTTGAGCTGCAAAGTGGAGAGGTGACCATTGGTCCTCGTCGCTCATGTTGACATCTGCTCCGTTCTCAATTAGGGCAGAACATATGCCTGGCAACCTCTTCTGCACGGCAAAGATGAGAGGAGTATATCCGTGGACTGTTTTGCTATTCACATTGGCGCTGAGGCTGAGAAAATACTGCACTTTCTCCAAATTTCCCTGGGCTGCCGCAAAGTGGAGTACAGTGCAATTATTCTCATCGACCCAGGAGACGTCTTCGTTACTGCCTTGGAATAGGTTGTCCAGGAAGCTTTCTGTGTCTAGGGATTCAAAGACAAATATACTTGGCATCAAAGCATTGGCACCAGCATAGATGCATTCTTCTCAACCATCAACTACAGTACTCATTCATTTCTTCACTCTCATCTCAATATCTTCTTGACCATTGTGGCAAACAGATACCCAAGTCCTAATTTTGACATGGCGGATTCCTATGCTTCCTCATATTAAGTTCCCTCATTCTACATGAAGGTTCGTTACCCCAACCGGAAGTCTAGTAGACTAGTAAATGACCCCCTTTGTTCTCAAGTTAGTACTCAAGTCTTTGAAACCAGGCTGCTAAACGGAGACAAGAAAAGTGCAAAATGATTGCACCAAAGTTAGCAGAGGAAAATCACTACGGGAGTTACAGTAAGTCTTCTAGTTACAAAACTGGAACAAAACCAGTGTAAAAACAATTGCACCAGATTTATAATGGAAATAATCCCATTTGTTTCAATGGGATTAGTTTCCTTTTAAAATAATACGGCCCTCTTTTTGGAGCTGGTTTTGCGGTGCAGCTGGGAGATGTAAATAAATGGACCCTAATTACTTTCAATGGGATTCCTTTCTTTTGACGAATGCAAAGCTGATTTTAGCACGGGTCTAAAGCCGGGGTACATTAGTAAATATACCCTTTAATAATAGGCCCTCTTAAATAAACGTCTACATACTTTGGTTGTTATGGTAGATATGATTATCTAGATTTAGCTATGTCTTTCACCAATGTTTTGCCATAACTGAAAATTCTTAGTGTCAAATTCTTGGTCTGCATAGAATGGGAAACCTGGTGCAAATATGGGGCACAACAATTGCACCGTATACATCAAATAAAAAGCAGTCCTACTGATTTTATTGGATATTTGTCTTTCTTTAATACATCTGGTGCTGTATTTTTGCTCCAAAATTGCCCTGCATGTAATACCTGGGGGCATATAGTATGTATCAAGCAAAATAGGTGTAAGTCCAGCAACAAATACCATATACAAATCCCATTGAAATCAGTAGGATTATTTCTTTATCTAGAGTAGTTTGTTTTGCCCCAGAATTGCACCAATTTTGCTTTATTTCATGGTCCCCATAAGGGTAGATCCTCAGAAGTCCGTTAAATTCTTAGCGATACGTTAATTAGCAGGGATCTTCTAAGGTCACTAACGATGCGCTAAGCGCTGATTTCAGCCGTAACGACCCTAGCGTTTCTATAACGGATGTTAGCGCTAGTGATATGTATAGGAGGCGTTCCCTGTAACAGCGCCGATCCCCAGAGCGCCATTATAACTACCGCAGGGATTTAATGTTAGTTTGGTCAGCGCTAAAGGTGGTGTTACTCACAGCCAGACCCTGATATAGGGCTGTTACAGGCTCTGGGTAAGTGTAAGGCCACAGTTAGGTATAATATAACTATCATATTGTTATTTACAGGGACCTTTCCCTCTCCTGTCTTCTCCCTTTCTACTTTAATTAAACACCTACTCAGGGCCTCGATGGGAGTAACGCCGCCTTTAGGTGAGGCAGGCGTAACTCCATGTTATGTGACGCCAACGCCAGGCAGCGCTAACTTCACATGGTGTTAAGCGGACATTGTTTTTAGATATATTTAGCTTTGTGGATACTCGTTAAACCCAGGGAAAGTAACGGACGAGGCCTATTTAAGTAACGTCACGTTAACAGGCCAGAGTTGATGGACTTCTGCGGAAGTGCCCCATATACCCCCTTGGTCGTTTCACATTTCAAGTGCACCATGTGAAAACATCCTTACAATAGCAGTGCGGGGTCACAATGTTATCTGCTGGAATAATAAGCGTATTGAAGACAGACTTACCGCTACTATTTGGGCCAAAAGAAGATGTTTGCTGGCTGCCCTGTGATTTGTGAGATGAAAGATAGAGTAAATATTTAGGATCATGCAACTAAAATAAACCATTTCAAGTGCACTCTGTATTCATACCGGCAAAAAAACAACCATGTAGGGTTATTCCCACCCAATCCTTATTTCTCAGAAACAAGCACACTGAATTAGACGTAACCAACTACTTTCTTTTCCCGTTATCTGGATTTGCAGGCAGGGCCAGGCACCCTAGTGATTCAGACTCAAAGGGTTAACGCAGGAATGCTCAACTCCGGGCCTCCAGGGCCAGAAACAGGTCAGGTTTAAAGGATATCCCAGCTTTAGCGCAGGTGGCTCAATCAGAGGCTCAGTCTAAGACTGAGCCTCTGATTAAACCACCTGTGCTGAAGCAAGGACTGATTGAGCCACATGTGCTGAAGCAGGGACTGATAGAGCCACCTATGCTGAAGCAGGGACTGATAGAGCCACCTATGCTGAAGCAGGGACTGATTGAGCTACCTGTGCTGAAGCAGGGATATCCTGAAAACTTGACCTGTTGGTGGCCCTTGAGGACTGGAGTTGAGAACCCCGGGGGTAATGGGCCAACATGAAAATTCCTCACAGATTAAATGATCATGTGCGGCGCTCTCCAAAGCTCATAAGTCTTTTCATCAAGTGTGCAGGTTGTTTTGAAATCTCACACGTCTCTGCAGAGACTTAGGGCCGTTCTATAGTGCCGGGGCATGCTACTCCATGCGCGCGCGCGGCAGTTATAGATGGCTGAGGTTAGTCAGCCCTTCTATACAAGGGCCGCGCGCGCGCACGGCAGGGAGCAGGGAGCCGACAGACAGCGGCGAAGACAGGGAAAATCATCTTTTCGCTGAATGTGTGTGTGTGTGTGTGTGTGTGTGTGTGTGTGTGTGTGTGTGTGTGTGTGTGTGTGTGTGTGTGTGTGTGTGTGTGTGTGTGTGTGTGTGTCTGCACAAATTTAATAAATAAATATTTTAGTTTTACCAATTTTTTTTTTAATAAATAATAAATTACACATACATACACACACACACACACACACACATTGTACCTTCACAGCTCTCACAATATACTTACAAAAAGCATGCAGCACGTGCCCGTCCCTTTGAACAGGCACACGCGCATGGCCGCACTTACTATATGACAGCCCTTAAGAGTCCGGCGAAGGTTTTGAAACCTCTATACATATTCATTTTATTTGTGGAAATCTCTCATGTTGGTCACAAGGTAACCACGCCTACAGCTGATCTAGAGCAGAAGTGGAAAGAGCCCCAACGTGTACCTGTCCCCCCTATTACTCACATCCTTACTGTCGTCAAGGATTATCATAGAAGACGACTTGAGATTGTCTTGTTCAACGCTGGATGAATTCGCTCCCGCGTCTGGCAAAGGGCTTTGTACTAAACACAGTAACATGTTGGTTTCAACAATGAGATCTAAAAACAGAAAGCAGTGCTCAATTCCCAGGGTTGGGCAATGGAATGAGGAAGTAGGGGTTAATATTAGTGATAGAAGAGGCACATAGCAGTGTGTGTTTGTAATATAAATATTTGTATTCCCTATTACAGAGTTTGTAAGCAGCATAATCAATAAATAAATCTCGTTGCCGGGACAGCATGAACCGAACAGTTTGTTGTCTCCTGGGTTCTCGGGTTCGGCACATTGCGGATCGGTTCAACAGATTGTTGGGAGAAGCTGGGACTGACCCGGTGGTCTTGGTACATGTTGGCACTACAACAAAGCTGAAGAAAGATGGGAGGGTCCTAAAAGAATATTTCAGGAATCAAGTTTACGGCAAGGACATCCCAGGAAGAGATGGGGGAATATTTTTGGTGAATTTGGATCCGCAGTGGCTCGGCCGGTTCCTTTGGTCCGTGGATTTCGACGGATCAATTTCAAAAAGGGCGATTCGCATTTTGCGGATTTTTTATTATTATTACCGCGGATTAAGCAAACCGTTCGTGGATTTTTACGACTGCCAACGATTGCAGAATTCGCGGATTGGGTTCTACAAATCCGTCAACAGATTTTATCCAATTGTGCCTATTGATGAATCCGCCCGGATTGAAACCGACCAAATCCGTTTTGAGATTTTACACCGCAAATTGAATTTTGGGGGTAAAATCCGCAAAACAGATTTGGCCTGATTACTCCAAGGTAGTAATTTCAGAAATACTACCAGTGCCATGCGCTACGCCAGAGAGACAGTTGGAGCCTAGGGAAGTTACTGCATGGCTAAGCAAGTGGTGTAGGAAGGAGACTCCCCTCGCGGTCACACGCCAATGACGTCACCCTCGGCATTGTAATGGCACGGGCTGGTATGTATAAAAATGCATGATGTTTGTTGCACCTTACACCTTGATAAAGTGCTCCGTCACGAAACGCGTAGGTGCGTTTCATGCTGTCCATCTGTTGCTGAGCTTGCAATAAACTGATCTGCTTATTTTGAGTTGCCCTGGATTTTTTTCAATTTTATCCCATGTTTGGCTGTCATTTGGCTGTGCTCTGCTACCGACTACACTTTTGGAAGAGGGGTTTGGGTTTTAGAGCACTGGGATTCCTTTCTGAGTGGTCCTTTATTGTAAGGATGGATTGCACCTCAACAAAAAAGGATCTTCTCTGATAACGGGGGACGATGATTACAAGGATGGACAATTACTGTAGTAACACCATTCTGGTGAGAGGGAGAGAATTCAAAGGAAGACAGGTACATCTGAATATTATCAGCATAGAGGTAGTAGTGAAAGCCAAATGACTATTAGCTTGCCCAGGGTGCAAGCAAAGAAAACACTGAAGGAGCATTTAAATATATAGCAAGAGAACCAGGAGAGTGTCACAAAGGCCAATAGAATATAGTGTATGGAGTAGGAGAGAGCATGGACGATAGTATCAAAGACAGCAGAGAGTTTAGTACAGTACGATGAATGAAGAAAATGAAGGAAAGCTGTCCCCGGGATTTGGCCTTGAGGAGATCATTGACAACTATTGTGTACCAAGACCACCAGAATCCAGATTGAAGTGTGACAATGAGGGAGTTAGAGAAAAGAAAGATATCTACGTGTGCCCAGATTAATTACGTGCTGCTATCCTATAATGTTTTTGGGTAAAACAGCAGGAACGATTTTTTGCCCACGAATCGCACAACCTTTGTCATGACACATACTGTACAGTAGGTCTCAACATGGAAAAAGCCAGGAAAAGAATGAGGGGTGAATTGTATTCTAGAACATTCTACTGCGGTGAAGAAATATTTAAAGGTGCAGCTCCCCCAATACGACCTTTTCTGAAAGTGGGGTCCATGTCATGCCCTTTAAAGTCGATTACAAATCAGATTTACATTTTTTTTTTTACTGCTTATGATTTTGTTTTATTCTTATTTCAAAAGGTCAAAACACCAAGCCGGCAAACGTGTGACACGGCAACGGCTGCTGTAAATTCTCTCTTTGTAAAAAAAAATGATTCCCAAGGTTGTGACCGGGGAACCTCCGATGCTGAAACACACACGTTTCAGTTCCAGAGACCAAACGCTTTCCAAGATACGTACCAGTGTAGTCACTGGCTATAAGGCTCCCTCCGGGGGAAAGAAAATGTCCCCCAAATCTCACACGTTCCATGATCAAATAGAAATCCACAACATCCTCTATTGTGGATTCCTACTAGACGAGCCATTTAAATCTCCTTGAGAAACCAAGCGGTAACACCAGTAACTTCCTTGGTAAGTATCACCGGGCAGCGGGGTGGTCGCCGGAGCGGAAAATAACGCAGTTCACAGAACCCCCTGTTTCCAATCCTATTAAAAATAATATATCACATTTCAGCGGGATTGCGACTTCCATTTAAGTTTCGGGCTCATTTTGTTAGAATACAATGTTTAAACACTGTTTAAAAGAAATCAGCGAGCAGGGAAAATACAAATGAATTGGAAGTGAACATCCTACTACCGTACAGTGTAGGGAAGAAATCGTGACATCAAAAACATGCAGAGGGAACTGCCCCTTTAAACCTGCCTTGTGCCTATTGTAGGGCTGTGTTAAGATAAGAGAGGCAGAAATGAACCTGCAAAGTTCGGCCTCTTTTGGGGGTTCTGATTCCAGCATCTCTGCATCAAATCAATCAGCTGGTGACATTCCACTGGACGCTCCTCACTAATGTCTTCCAGAGAAGGTCGTTTGCCAGATGCCACGTTAACAATAACACTCATCATGCTGGTACCTGTAAAGAAAGCTGGAGTCATTACTTAACCGGGAGCTGGGATGGGTTCTGGCTGGTGTACTATTATACCCAACAAGCTGATATACCAGGAATCCTTATACAGATGTAACAGGCGTTATTGCAGCTGCTGGTGCTTGCCACGGTAGCCCATACCCTACCAGTGGGAGTAATAACGGCTGCTCCATCTGTACGTTGTTAGACTTTACAATGGACTAACGTAGAATTTTATGTGGGGAGCCGGTGTAGATGACAACGCACTGTTGATTACGTTTGTTTGCGGAGCTCTCTCTTGGTCTCATTGGCGTACATGCCAGCTACTCAGGTCAACAGGGTTATAATGATCATTACCAGCCTTACTGTTATTATACCAGAGTTACTCACAAACCAGCAAATGGGAATACAAAACCAGGACAGTGTTGACCTGGAGTTAGTTGGAATGGTTTGGAAAGGTGTGGAATGGTGTGGAATGGTTTAAAATGGTGTGGAATGGTGTGGAATGGTATGAAAAGGTGTGGAATAGTGTGGAATGGTATAGAATGGTGTGGAATGGTTTAGAATGGTGTGGAATGGTTTAGAATGGTGTGGAATGGTGTGGAAAGGTTTGCGCAATAAATACCATGGTATATTTACTCACTGTTTATTCTTCTTATCGGATTAATTGTGTCCTTTCTCACTACAGTATTAACTACAGGACATCTTTCTCATATATCTATTTATCCTACATAGCAATAGCACTATTGTTTTAAGTCATGGACTCTCTCTCTCTCGCTCTCTCTCTCTCTTTCCACCTCCTCTCTGGTTTCCTCCGTAATACCTTCCTTTGTTTGAATCAACCAGAGGCAATTACAATCCTTGTATTACATGCAATCCTATAGCATGACATGAAGAGGGAATGAATGTGACGAGACCAATAACTATCAATTAATTCTCATATTGTATGTACAGCAATGTATGTCAGTAACATACAGTGATATGTCACTGGGGTATTATAAGTGACACAGCTCATTTGCATGTCATTACCCAGAATCCCTGGCTGCAGTGGAAGCACTGCATGCTGAGAGAGAATGGGGAAAGGCAGGGTTGCAGACCTGTCTGAAACGTGCAAATGTGCTCACAAGTGATATTTTTATTTACTACAGTATTATCATAATGTATCTCTATACTATTTATGTATACCTATATCTAAGTATGTAACATGCATCTGTACCATGTACAATGCACCTCTATCTACACTATTTAGAACAGGGGTGGCCAATCCGTGGCCCTTCAGTGCTTCAAGTGCAGCCTCTAAATCGAGCGAGTGTTGGAAGAAAAAGGCATACTGTACATGAGCTTAAAATCAACAAGAGCTCCGGGGCTCCCACCGCAGACAGTGCAGAGGGGTCATAGAGATGGAAGAGGAGAAGCCAGAGTGCCACTAGCAAATCTCCTCTTCTGAGCTCCTGCGAACCAACGACCCCTGCAGCACAGGGTAAAGGGAATGTACACCCTGCCTACTGAGAGCTCCACGTGGTGCTAGGTGTGGAGCTGGACAGCAAGGTAGGGACAATCACCCCACTGCCCCCCTTGTATCCCACTGCCTTCCCTTTGCCCCCTGTCTCCCATTTGTCACCCAGATGCCCCCGTTTCCCCTGTTATCCCCTTGTTCCCACTGCCCCCATGACCCACTTGTCCTCAACTGCCATCCATCAACCCAACTGCCTTATTAATCCACCTTTACCATGTCACCCCAACTGCCACCCCCGTCACCCCAACTGCCTCCCCCATCACCCAAACAGCCACCCATGTCACCCCAACTGCCTCCCTCCCCCTCCACGTGTCACCCCCTCTTCCCCCCTCCCACTTGTATTCTGTGTCTGTATATAGTACCGTCAGGTTATACTCTGCACTATACACCAACACAGAGTATAACCTGACGGCACTGACATGGCCAGGTTATGCTCTGTGTCTGTGTATACAGCTATTCATATGATTTTTTTTTTATTATGACCCTTTGACAATGACACTGGTAAATGTTGGCTCTATCCCCCAGTTAGGTTGGCCGCCCCTGATATAAAGTAATGTATGCTCATTTAATGTAACCATGTTTCCATGGGAGTATGATGTGATCAAGGAGTGGGTGAGGAGAAGTTTTTGGGGAGACTGCTGTAGGTGACTGCATGGGAAAGTAATGGGCAGAGTCAAGGACTTTAAACACACCCCAAAACTTCAGGTTCCAAACACAACAAGCACTAAACTTCCAAAAAGATTAAAACAAACCCCCCATTAATACAAAATAATAATACTACTGATTTTTAAAACTGAGTATAAAGGTATTTAATATATCACCGGTATTGTTGAATTGTTATCCTACATCTACATCTACTGTACCAAGAACACACAACAAAACTGTCCTGGGAAGTAGATATATAGAATTTTATATACTGCCACTGTCACATGAATATGTTCTAACAGATCCAATATGAACCTTCCAAGTGCTTTGATTGTACATAATAACTTTATGACTGCTGTAACCCAGTTTCCTCTCAGCTAGATACTACACTAGAGAATTCTGAATTCAACCGCGGAGACTTGAAATGCCAGATTTACCTGCGTATGGCTTTTTCTGCGTTAGCAGTTCCCAAATAACAATGGCAAAGCTGAAAGAAATGAAATCATAATAATATGAATACATTATTACTGCAACTACTGTACATAGCAGACTCCTGAAACTCGAACTTCTCAAGGAAGCTCAGAATGTCCAACTACAGTATATTAATGGCAAAAAGCAATCAATTGTGACGTTACACTGATAATTGTTATTAATTTTTTTTAAACGGGCTTCGTTCCATTCACAAAATCTGCTGCTGGCAAAATATATGCCACGGCTTTGTTGTGGATATAAAGAGATTACATATTTTGGTTTATTAAACTTTTTTCCGTACAGAGCACAATAAATCCTCTATGGAAACGAAATACTTGTTTATAAACATGTTTCTGGATGGGCCCAATAAAAATATCCAGATTTCCTACAAATCGCTTTAAAAACTTAATTTATGGGGTTGGTAATCTTACTCTAGGACTTCCACGTCAAAATCTAATAAAAAGAATCACGTAAATTGGAAATCAAAATAGGATTTCTGGTAGGAAAGCCGTTAAACCACACGATGTATCTTTAATGCTTCTCATTGTCCATACACGGTTACTTGGGTTAGGTCAGGCATGCACAAAGTTCTGACCATGCGCTCAGCTGCCTGCTCACCTCCTGGCTCGCGCCCTCCGGCGTAAAATGCCGTTGTGGGGTCACGTGATGTCACAGACCAGGTAAAAGAAGCTGCACAGGCCTTGCGCGGTCCCCCGTCATTTCATGGCGTGGGACCTCTGTAGCCACCTCGCCCCCCCCCCCCCTGGAGAATCTCACGCCCCCCCTCAAAGACTGAGCCACTGATTGTGCCACCTGTTCTGAATCAGGGATATCCTGAAAACCGGACCTGCTTAAGGGTCTTGAGGACTGGAGTTGAGAACCCTTGGATTAAAGAGTAAACCATGGTCTGGTCTGTCTGGTCTGGAAACATTGTGATTATATTTGTACTCTTGTCAATAAAGTGCACAAATCTTTTTTTGCAAAACCGACTTGGAAGTCTTCAATTTCCTCCGTGAGAACACGACTAAATCCTGATCCCGTTCTAGGAGAGCTGCCTTCAACCTATTCCCACTGGGAATTTTTTCTCTCCACCCATCATACTTCCTACCTGTAGACATCATATTTGGTCCCGGGA
Source organism: Ascaphus truei (assembly GCF_040206685.1). Lineage (NCBI taxonomy): Eukaryota > Metazoa > Chordata > Amphibia > Anura > Ascaphidae > Ascaphus > Ascaphus truei. The sequence goes on along the minus strand of NC_134488.1, from coordinate 42,123,118 downwards.
ACGCGGCTGCTCTGTAGGAAGATCTCCGGCGGGATGTAGCTCAGCGTCCCTCTTAATGCCGACTTTTCGATATACTCCATGCGGGTGGAGTTTTCTTTCCATTTGGACAGTCCAAAGTCAGAAATCTGAAACCAAGTCCAATCACACTGATATAACAATATGTTTAAAAAACAAATGAATAACGTAATATACTGCTAATGTAATAGCCCCTCCTATGGAAAACCTCAGAGCTCTTTGTAGATTTAGACATATACATGCATACCCCGCATTAACATACGCAATGGGACTGGAGCATGTATGTAAAGCGAAAATGTACTTAAAGTGAAGCACTACCTTTTTCCCACTTATCGATGCAGGTACTGTACTGCAATCTTCACATAAGTACAGAACTGATGTAAATAACGCATGTTTAACAGGCTCTATAGTCTCCCCGATTGCGCACAGCTTCGGTACAGGTAGGGAGCCGGTATTGCTGTTCAGGACGTGCAGACAGGCGCATGCGTGAGCTGCCGTTTGCCTATTGAGCTAGATGTACTTACTCGCGAGTGTACTTAAAGTGAGTGTCCTTAAACCGGGGTATGCCTGTATATTCTATTTTTATATATCTACTATATATTTGTGAAAGTGTTCTATGTGTCCGTGTCTGTATGTGTCTCCCTGTGTCCCTCCCCGTGTCCCTAGCGGCAATCTCATTGGACCTTGGGCCAGGCCAATGAGATTGGTCCCTTGGTCCGCCCCCGCACACCTCTCATTGGCACACCACACACACACACACACACACACACACACACACACAGCTCTCCCCTCACCCCCCCCCCCCCCCCACACACACAGAGCACGCGGCTCTCCCCTCACCCGGCTCTCCCCTCACCCGGCTCTCTCCCTCACCCCCCCCCCCCCACACACACACAGAGCACGCGGCTCTCCCCTCACCCGGCGTTCTCACCCCTCACCCGGCGCTCTCCCTCACCCCCCCCCCCCACACAGAGCACGCGGCTCTCCCCTCACCCGGCGCTCTCCCTCACCCCCCCCCCCCCCCCACACACACACAGAGCACGCGGCTCTCCCCACACACAGGCCGCTACCCGTCCCCGCGGCCGCTCCTCCGGCTGTCTCCGCCTCTCCCCGCGAGAGGCACAGCACCTCCTCATCGGAGCGTCTCAGCCTCGCCGCGGAGGAGCCCGAGGTGGAGGAGGAGGAGGGTGGCCGTGTGCAAGGTGAGTACACGCAGGGGAATGGCTTATTTAACGCTTCCCTGACTCCCCCTGCCCTTTGCCCCCCCTGCCCTCCCTCCCAATGCCCTTTGCCCCCCCTGCCCTCCCTCCCAATGCCCTTTGCCCCCCCTGCCCTCCCTCCCAATGCCCTTTGCCCCCCCTTCCCTCCCTCCCAATGCCCTTTGCCCCCCCTGCCCTCCCTCCCCCTGACCCCCCTGCCCTTGCCCCCTGCCCTCCCTCCCCCTGCCCTTTGCCCCCTGCCCTCCCTCCCCCTGCCCTTTGCCCCCTGCCCTCCCTCTCCCTGCCCTCCCTCCCCCTGCCCTTTGCCCCCTGCCCTTCCTCCCCCTGAACCTTTGCCCCTGCCCTTTTCCCGCCTGCCCTCCCTCCCCCTGCCCTTTTCCCCTTTGCCCCCCTGCCCTTTGCCACCCTGCCCTTTGGCCTCTTGCCCCCCTTCCTCCCTGCCCTCTTGCCCCCCTCCCTGCCCTTTGCCCCCCTCCCTCCCTGCCCTCTTGCCCCCCCTGCCCTTTGCCGCCCTCCCTGCCCTCTTGCCCCCCCTGCCCTTTGCCCCCCTCCCTCCGTCCCTGCCCCCTGCCCTCCCTGCCCTCTTGCCCCTCCCTGACCTCTTGCCCCTCCCTGCCCTCTTGCCCCTCCCTGCCCTTAGCCCCCTGCCCCTCCCTGCCATTTGCCCCCCCGCCCCCTCCCTGCCCTTAGCCCCCCCGCCCCTCCCTGCCCTTAGCCCCCCTGCCCTTAGCCCCCCCGCCCCTCCCTGCCCTTAGCC